>NW_027094411.1:0-103572 GCF_029207755.1 Chamaea fasciata
TACTCACTCCTGGGAAAGGCCCATCTTTGTGTCCAACTCCGTGTGGCGGGAACCCAGGCTAGGACACCTACAATCCCGAACGGAACAGGATTTCTTCCAGATGCACGCTTCCACAAGTTGGAAGCCCGGCATCCCATGGAGGGCCAAAGGCCTCCTACAAACTGACATCAGGCACCTGGGCTGCTGACTTTACTTACCCCTGGAAACAGGCCATCCTTTCTGCCCAACTCACTCCGCCAGGCATTCGGCCTCGGCCACCTACAATCCCGAACAAAACAAGATTTCTTCCAGATGCATAGCTGCCACAAAAAGGAAGCCCGGCTTTCCGCCAAGGGCTAAAAACCTCTTACAAACTGACATCAGGCACCTGGGCAGCTGACTTTACTTACCTCTGGAAAGAAGCCCTCCTTTGAGACCAACTTTGTGTGGCGGGCACACGGCCCCGACATCTACAATCCCGAACGGAACAGGATTTCTTCCAGATGCAAGCTGCCACAAGTTGGATGCCCGGCTTCCCTTGGAGGGCCAAAGGTCTCCTACTAACAGACATCAGGAACCTGGGCAGCTGACTTTACTTACCCTTGGAAACAGGCCCCCATTTGTGCCTAACTTCCTCTGCCGGGCACCTGGCCTCGGCCACCTACAATCCCGAACGGAACAGGATTTCTTCCAGATGCAAGCTGCCACAAGCTGGAAGCCTGGCTTCCCATGGAGGGCCAAAGGCCTTTTACAAACTGACATCAGGCACCTGGGCATCTGACTTTACTTACCCCTGGAAACAGGCCATCCTTTGTGCCCAACTCCCTCTGCCGGGCACCTGGCCTCGGCCACCTACAATCCCAAACGGAACAGGATTTCTTCCAGATGCAAGCTGCCACAAACTGGAAGACTAGTTTCCCTTGGAGGGCCAAAGGCCTCCTACAAACTGACATCAGGCACCTGGGCAGCTGACTTTACTTACCCCTGGAAACAGGCCATCCTTTGTGCCCAACTCCCTCTGACGGGCACCTGGCCTTGGCCACCTACAATCCCGAACGGAACAGGATTTCTTCAGATGCAAGCTGCCACAAACTGGAAGACTTGCTTCCCTTGGAGGGCCAAAGGCCTCCTACAAACTGACATCAGGCACCTGGGCAGCTGACTTTCTTACCCCTGGAAACAGGCCATCATTTGTGCCCAACACCCTCTGCCGTGCACCCGGCCTCGGCCACCTACACTCCCGAACGGAACAGGATTTCTTCCAGATGCAAGCTGCCACAAGTTGGAAGGCTGACTTCCCTTGGAGGTCCAAAGGCCTCCTACAAACTGACATCAGGCACCTGGGCAGCTGACTTTACTTACTCCTGGGAAAAGGCCATCTTTGTGTCCAACTCCGTGTGGCGGGAACCCAGGCTAGGACACCTACAATCCCGAACGGAACAGGATTTCTTCCAGATGCACGCTTCCACAAGTTGGAAGCCCGGCATCCCCTGGAGGGCCAAAGGCCTCCTATAAACTGACATCAGGCACCTGGGCTGCTGACTTTACTTACCCCTGGAAACAGGCCATCCTTTGTGCCCAACTCCGTGTGGCGGGCGCCCGGCATATGACACCTTCAATCCCGAACGGAACAGGATTTCTTCAGATGCAAACTGCTACAAACAGGAAGACTGGAATCCTTTGGAGGGCCAAAAGCCTCCTACAAACTGACATCAGGCACGTGGTTAGGTGACTTTACTTACTCCTAGAAAGAGGCCATCGTTTGTGCCCAACTCCACGGCCAGGCACCCGGGCTCGGCCACCTACAATCCCAAACGGAACAGGATTTCTTCCAGATGCAAACTTCCACATGTCGGAAGCGCGGCTTCCCTTGGAGGGCCAAAAGCCTCCTACAAACTGACATCAGGCACCTGGGCAGCTGACTTTACATACCCCTGGAAACAGGCCATCCTTTGTGCCCAACTCCCTCTGCCGGGTACCCGGCCTCGGCCACCTACAATCCCGAACGGAACAGGATTCTTCCAGATGCAAGCTGCACAAGTTGGAAGCCTGGCTTCCCTTGGAGGGCCAAAGGCCTCCTACAAACTGACATCCGGCACCTGGGCAGCTGACTTTCCTTACCCCTGGAAACCCGCCATCCTTTGTGCCCAACTCCCTCTGTCGGGCACCTGGCCTCAGCCACATACAATCCCTAACAAAACTGGATTTCTTCCAGATGCAAGCTGACACAAGCTGGAAGGCTAGCTTCTCTTGGAGGACCAAAGGCCTCCTAAAAACTGACATCAGGCTCGTGGACAGGAGACTTAACCAATCCCTGGAAAGAAGCCATCCTTTGTGCCCAACTCCCTCAGTGAGGCAGGCGGCATCGGCCACCTACAATCCCGAACGGAACAGGATTTCTTCCAGATGCAAGCTGCCACAAGCAGGAAGCCTGGCTTCCCTTGGAGGGCCAAAGGCCTCCTACAAACTGACATCAGGCACCTGGGCAGCTGACTTTACTTACCCCTGGAAACAGGCCATCCTTTGTTCCCAACTCCCTCTGCCGGGCACCCGGCTTCGGGAACCTACAATCTTGAACGGAACAGGATTTTTTCCAGATGCAAGCAGCCTTGATCAGGAAGACTAGCATCACTTGGACAGCCAAAGGCCTGCTACAAACTGACATCAGGCACCTGGGCAGCTGACTTTACTTACCCGTGGAAACAGGCCATCCTTTGTGCCCAACTCCCTCACCCGGGCACCAGGCCTCGGTCACATACGATGCCAAAGGGAACAGGATTTCTTCAAGATGCAAGCTGCCACAAGCTAGAAGCCTGGCTGCTCTTGGAGGGCCAAAGGCCTCCTACAAACTGACATCAGGCACCTGGGCAGCAGCCTTTACTTACCTCTGGAAACAGGTAATCCTTTGTGCCCAACTCCCTCTGCCGGGCACCCAGGCTCGGCCACCTACATTCCTGAACGGAACAGGATTTCTTCCAGATGCAAGCAGCCACAATTCTGAAGCCTGTTTTCGCGTAGAGCGCCAAAGGCCTCCTACAAACTGACATCAGGCACCTGGGCAGCTGACTTTACTTACCCCTGTAAAGAAGCTCTTCTTTGAGAGCAACTTTGTGTGGCGGGCTCACGGCCCCGATATCTACAATCCCGAACGGAACAGGATTTCTCGTAGATGCAAGCTGCCACAAGTTGGAAGCCTGGCTTCCCGTGGAGGGCCAAAGGCCTCCTACAAACTGACATCATGTATCTGGCTAGGTGACTTTACTTACCCCAGGAAGCAGGCCATCATTTGTGCCCAACACCCACTGCCGGGCACCCGGCCTCGGCCACCTACACTCCCGAACGGAACAGGATTTCTTCCAGATGCAAGATGCCACAAGTTGGAAGGCTGACTTCCCTTGGAGGTCCAAAGGCCTCCAACAAACTGACATCAGGCACCTGGGCAGCTGACTTTACTTACCCTTGGAAGCAGGCAATGCTTTGTGCCCAACTCCCTCTGCCGGGCACCCGGCCTCGGCCACCTACAATCCCAAATGGAACAGGATTTCTTCCAGATGCAAGCTGCCACAAGTTGGAAGCCTGGCTTGCCTTGGAGGCTTAAAGGCCTCCTACAAACTGACGTCAGGCACCTGGGCAGCTGACTTTACTTACTCCTGGGAAAGGCCATCTTTGTGTCCAACTCCGTGTGGCGGGAACCCAGGCTAGGACACCTACAATCCCGAACGGAACAGGATTTCTTCCAGATGCACGCTTCCACAAGTTGGAAGCCCGGCATCCCATGGAGGGCCAAAGGCCTCCTACAAACTGACATCAGGCACCTGGGCTGCTGACTTTACTTACCCCTGGAAACAGGCCATCCTTTCTGCCCAACTCACTCCGCCAGGCATTCGGCCTCGGCCACCTACAATCCCGAACAAAACAAGATTTCTTCCAGATGCAAGCTGCCACAAAAAGGAAGCCTGGCTTTCCGCCGAGGGCTAAAGGCCTCTTACAAACTGACATCAGGCACCTGGGCAGCTGACTTTACTTACCTCTGGAAAGAAGCCCTGCTTTGAGACCAATTTTGTGTGGCGGGCACACGGCCCCGACATCTACAATCCCGAACGGAACAGGATTTCTTCCAGATGCAAGCTGCCACAAGTTGGATGCCCGGCTTCCCTTGGAGGGCCAAAGGTCTCCTACTAACAGACATCAGGAACCTGGGCAGCTGACTTTACTTACCCCTGGAAAGAAGCCATCCTTTGTTCCCAACTCCTTCAGCAGGGCACCCGGCTCCGGCCACCTACAATCCCGAACGGAACAGGATTTCTTCCAGATGCAAGCTGCCACAAGCAGGAAGCCTGGCTTCCCTTGGAGGGCCAAAGGCCTCCTACAAACTGACATCAGGCACCTGGGCTGCTGACTTTACTTACCCCTGGAAACAGGCCATCCTTTCTGCCCAACTCACTCCGCCAGGCATTCGGCCTCGGCCACCTACAATCCCGAACAAAACAAGATTTCTTCCAGATGCAAGCTGCCACAAAAAGGAAGCCCGGCTTTCCGCCGAGGGCTAAAGGCCTCTTACAAACTGACATCAGGCACCTGGGCAGCTGACTTTACTTACCTCTGGAAAGAAGCCCTCCTTTGAGACAAACTTTGTGTGGCGGGCACACGGCCCCGACATCTACAATCCCGGACGGAACAGGATTTCTCGTAGATGCAAGCTGTCACAAGTTGGAAGCCTGGCTTCCCGTGGAGGGCCAAAGGCCTCCTACAAACTGACATCATGTATCTGGCTAGGTGACTTTACTTACCCCTGGAAGCAGGCCATCATTTGTGCCCAACACCCTCTGCCGGGCACCCGGCCTCGGCCACCTACACTCCCGAACGGAACAGGATTTCTTCCAGATGCAAGCTGCCACAAGTTGGAAGGCTGACTTCCCTTGGAGGTCCAAAGGCCTCCTACAAACTGACATCAGGCACCTGGGCAGCTGACTTTACTTACCCTTGGAAGCAGGCAATGCTTTGTGCCCAACTCCTTCTGCCGGGCACCCGGCCTCGGCCACCTACAATCCCAAATGGAACAGGATTTCTTCCAGATGCAAGCTGCCACAAGTTGGAAGCCTGGCTTCCCTTGGAGGGACAAAGGCCTCCTACAAACTGACATCAGGCACCTGGGCAGCTGACTTTACTTACCCCTGGAAACAGGCCATCATATGTGCCCAACGCCATCTGCCGGGCACCTGGCCTCGGCCACCTACAATCCCGAACGGAACAGGATTTCTTCCAGATGCAAGCTGCCACCAGCTGGAAGCCTGGCTTCCCATGGAGGTCCAAAGGCTTCCTAGAAACTGACATCAAGCACCTGGGCAGCTGACTTTACTTACCCCTGGAACCTGGTCATCATTTGTGCCCAACTCCCTCAGTCGGGCACCTGGCCTCGGCCACCTACAATCCCGAATGGAACAGGATTTCTTCCAGATGCAAGCTGCCACAAACTAGAAGACTAGTTTCCCTTGGAGGGCCAAAGGCCTCCTACAAACTGACATCAGGCCCCTGGGCGTCTGACTTTACCTACCCCTGGAAACAGGCCATCCTTTGTGCCCAACTCCCTCTGCCGGGCACCAGGCTTCGGCCACCTACAATCCCGAACTGAATAGGATTTCTTCCAGATGCAAGCTGCCAAATGCTGGAAGGCTGGCTTCCCTTGGAGGCTTAAAGGCCTCCTACAAACTGACGTCAGGCACCTGGGCAGCTGACTTT
Source organism: Chamaea fasciata (assembly GCF_029207755.1). NCBI lineage: Eukaryota > Metazoa > Chordata > Aves > Passeriformes > Sylviidae > Chamaea > Chamaea fasciata. Next base: position 5,719 of record NW_027094411.1, read on the forward strand.
ACTTACTCCTGGGAAAGGCCATCTTTGTGTCCAACTCCGTGTGGCGGGAACCCAGGCTAGGACACCTACAATCCCGAACGGAACAGGATTTCTTCCAGATGCACGCTTCCACAAGTTGGAAGCCCGGCATCCCATGGAGGGCCAAAGGCCTCCTACAAACTGACATCAGGCACCTGGGCTGCTGACTTTACTTACCCCTGGAAACAGGCCATCCTTTCTGCCCAACTCACTCCGCCAGGCATTCGGCCTCGGCCACCTACAATCCCGAACAAAACAAGATTTCTTCCAGATGCAAGCTGCCACAAAAAGGAAGCCTGGCTTTCCGCCGAGGGCTAAAGGCCTCTTACAAACTGACATCAGGCACCTGGGCAGCTGACTTTACTTACCTCTGGAAAGAAGCCCTGCTTTGAGACCAATTTTGTGTGGCGGGCACACGGCCCCGACATCTACAATCCCGAACGGAACAGGATTTCTTCCAGATGCAAGCTGCCACAAGTTGGATGCCCGGCTTCCCTTGGAGGGCCAAAGGTCTCCTACTAACAGACATCAGGAACCTGGGCAGCTGACTTTACTTACCCCTGGAAAGAAGCCATCCTTTGTTCCCAACTCCTTCAGCAGGGCACCCGGCTCCGGCCACCTACAATCCCGAACGGAACAGGATTTCTTCCAGATGCAAGCTGCCACAAGCAGGAAGCCTGGCTTCCCTTGGAGGGCCAAAGGCCTCCTACAAACTGACATCAGGCACCTGGGCTGCTGACTTTACTTACCCCTGGAAACAGGCCATCCTTTCTGCCCAACTCACTCCGCCAGGCATTCGGCCTCGGCCACCTACAATCCCGAACAAAACAAGATTTCTTCCAGATGCAAGCTGCCACAAAAAGGAAGCCCGGCTTTCCGCCGAGGGCTAAAGGCCTCTTACAAACTGACATCAGGCACCTGGGCAGCTGACTTTACTTACCTCTGGAAAGAAGCCCTCCTTTGAGACAAACTTTGTGTGGCGGGCACACGGCCCCGACATCTACAATCCCGGACGGAACAGGATTTCTCGTAGATGCAAGCTGTCACAAGTTGGAAGCCTGGCTTCCCGTGGAGGGCCAAAGGCCTCCTACAAACTGACATCAGGCACCTGGGCAGCTGACTTTTCTTACCCCTGGAAACAGGCCATCCTTTGTGCCCAACTCCCTCTGCCGGGCACCTGGCCTCGGCCACCTACAATCCCGAACGGAACAGGATTTCTTCCAGATGCAAGCTGCCACCAGCTGGAAGCCTGGCTTCCCATGGAGGGCCAAAGGCCTCCTAGAAACTGACATCAAGCACCTGGGCAGCTGACTTTACTTACCCTTGGAACCAGGTCATCATTTGTGCCCAACTCCCTCTGTCGGGCACCTGGCCTCGGCCACCAATAATCCCGAATGGAACAGGATTTCTTCCAGATGCAAGCTGCCACAAACTAGAAGACTAGTTTCCCTTGGAGGGCCAAAGGCCTCCTAAAAACTGACATCAGGCACCTGGGCAGCTGACTTTACTTACCCCTGGAAACAGGCCATCATTTGTGCCCAACTCCCTCTGCCGGGAACCAGGCTTCGGCCACCTACAATCCCAAACGGAACAGGATTTCTTCCAGATGCAAGCTGCCACAAGCTGGAAGCCTGGCATCCCTTTTAGGGCCAAAGGCCTCCTACAAACTGACATCAGGCACCTGGGCAGCTGACTTTACTTACTCCTCGGAAAAGGCCATCTTTGTGTCCAACTCCGTGTGGCGGGAACCCAGGTCAGGGGACCTACAATCCCGAACGGAACAGGATTTCTTCCAGATGCACGCTTCCACAAGTTGGAAGCCCGGCATCCCATGGAGGGCCAAAGGCCTCCTACAAACTGACTTCAGGCACCTGAGCTGCTGACTTTACTTACCCCTGGAAACAGGCCATCCTTTGTGCCCAACTCCGTGTGGCGGGCACCCGGCATATGACACCTTCAATCCCGAACGGAACAGGATTTCTTTCAGATGCAAACTGCTACAAAGAGGAAGACTGGAATCCTTTGGAGGGCCAAAAGCCTCCTACAAACTGACATCAGGCACGTGGTTAGGTGACTTTACTTACTCCTGGAAAGAGGCCATCCTTTGTGCCCAACTCCATGGCCAGGCACCCGGGCTCGGCCACCTACAATCCCGAACGGAACAGGATTTCTTCCAGATGCAAGCTTCCACATGTTGGAAGCGCGGCTTCCGTTGGACGGCCAAAGGCCTCCTACAAACTGACATCAGGCACCTGGGCAGCTGACTTTACATACCCCTAGAAACAGGCCATCCTTTGTGCCCAACTCCCTCTGCCGGGCACCCGGCCTCGGCCACCTACAATCCCGAACGGAACAGGATTCTTCCAGATGCAAGCTGCACAAGTTGGAAGCCCGGCTTCCCTTGGAGGGCCAAAGGCCTCCTACAAACTGACATCAGGCACCTGGGCAGCTGACTTTCCTTACCCCTGGAAACACGCCATCCTTTGTGCCCAACTCCCTCTGTCGGGCACCTGGCCTCAGCCACATACAATCCCAAACAAAACTGGATTTCTTCCAGATGCAAGCTGACACAAGCTGGAAGGCTAGCTTCTCTTGGAGGGCCAAAGGCCTCCTACAAACTGACATCAGGCACCTGGGCAGCTGACTTTATTTACCCCTGGAAACAGGCCATCCTTTGTGCCCAACTCCCTCTGCCGGGCACCCGGCCTCGGCCACCAAAAATCTTGAAGTGAACAGGATGTCTTCCAGATGCAAGCTGCCACAAGTTGGAAGCCCGACTTCTCTTGGAGGGCCAAAGGCCTCCTAAAAACTGACATCAGGCTCGTGGACAGGAGACTTAACCAATCCCTGCAAAGAAGCCATCCTTTGTGCCCAACTCCCTCGGTGAGGCAGGCGGCATCGGCCACCTACAATCCCGAACGGAACAGGATTTCTTCCAGATGGAACCTGCCACAAGCTGGAAGGCTGGCTTCCCTTGGAGGGCCAAAAGCCTCTTACAAACTGACATCAGGCACCTGGGCAGCTGACTTTACTTACCCCTGGAAACAGGCCATCCTTTGTTCCCAACTCCCTCTGCCTAGCACCCGGCTTCGGGAACCTACAATCTTGAACGGAACAGGATTTTTTCCAGATGCAAGCTGCCTTGATCAGGAAGACTAGCATCACTTGCACAGCCAAAGGCCTGGTACAAACTGACATCAGGCACCAGGGCAGCTGACTTTACTTACCCGTGGAAACAGGCCCTCATTTGTGCCCAACTCCCTCAGCCGGGCACCAGGCCTCGGTCACCTACGATGCCAAACGGAACAGGATTTCTTCAAGATGCAAGCTGCCACAAGCTGGAAGCCTGGCTGCTCTTGGAAGGCCAAAGGCCTCCTACAAACTGACATCAGGCACCTGGGAAGCAGCCTTTACTTACCCCTGGAAACAGGCAATCCTTGGTGCCCAACTCCCTCAGCCGGGCACCCAGGCTCGGCCACCTACATTCCTGAACGGAACAGGATTTCTTGCAGATGCAAACTGCCACAATTCTGAAGCCTGTTTTCGCGTAGAGCGCCAAAGGCCTCCTACAAACTGACATCAGGCACCTGGGCAGCTGACTTTACTTACCCCTGTAAAGAAGCTCTCCTTTGAGACCAACTTTGTGTGGCGGGCTTACGACCCCGACATCTACAATCCCGGACGGAACAGGATTTCTCGTAGATGCAAGCTGTCACAAGTTGGAAGCCTGGCTTCCCGTGGAGGGCCAAAGGCCTCCTACAAACTGACATCATGTATCTGGCTAGGTGACTTTACTTACCCCTGGAAACAGGCCATCATTTGTGCCCAACACCCTCTGCCGGGCACCCGGCCTCGGCCACCTACACTCCCGAACGGAACAGGATTTCTTCCAGATGCAAGCTGCCACAAGTTGGAAGGCTGACTTCCCTTGGAGGTCCAAAGGCCTCCTACAAACTGACATCAGGCACCTGGGCAGCTGACTTTACTTACCCTTGGAAGCAGGCAATGCTTTGTGCCCAACGCCTTCTGCCGGGCACCCGGCCTCGGCCACCTACAATCCCAAATGGAACAGGATTTCTTCCAGATGCAAGCTGCCACAAGTTGGAAGCCCGGCTTCCCTTGGAGGGACAAAGGCCTCATACAAACTGACATCAGGCACCTGGGCAGCTGACTTTACTTACCCCTGGAAACAGGCCATCATATGTGCCCAACGCCATCTGCCGGGCACCTGGCCTCGGCCACCTACAATCCCGAACGGAACAGGATTTCTTCCAGATGCAAGCTGCCACAAGCTGGAAGTGTCGCTTCCCGTGGAGGGCCAATAGCCTCCGACCAACTGACATCACGCACCTGGGCAGATGACTTTACTTACCCCTGAACACAGGCCACCCTTTGAGCCCAACTCCCTCTGCCGGGCACCTGGCCTCGACCACATACAATCCAGAACGGAACAGGATTTCTTCCAGATTCAAGCTGCCACAAGCTGGAAGCCTGGCTTCTCTTGGAGGGCCAAAGGCCTCCTACAAACTGATATCAAGCACCTGGGCAGCTGACTTTACTTACCCCTGGAAACAGGTCATCATTTGTGCCCAACTCCCTCTGCCGGGCAGCTGGCCTCGGCCACCTACAATCCCGAATGGAACAGGATTTCTTCCAGATGCAAGCTGCCACAAACTAGAAGACTAGTTTCCCTTGGAGGGCCAAAGGCCTCCTACAAACTGACATCAGGCACCTGGGCGTCTGACTTTACTTACCCCTAGAAACAGGCCATCCTTTGTGCCCAACTCTCTCTGCCGGGCACCCGGCCTAAGACACCTACAATCTTGAAGAGAACAGGATTTCTTCCAGATGCAAGCTGCCACAAGCAGGAAGCCAGGATTCCCATGGAGGAACAATTGCCACCTGCAAACTGACATCAGGCACCTGGGCAGCCGACTTAACTTACCCCTGGAAACAGGCCATCATTTGTGCCCAACTCCCTCTGCCGGGCACCAGGCCTCGGCCACCTACAATCCCGAACGGAACAGGATTTCTTCCAGATGCAAGCTGCCACAAACTGGAAGACTAGCTTCCTTTAGAGGGCCAAAGGCCTGCTACAAACTGACATCAGGCACCTGGGCAGCTGACTTTACTTACTCCTGGAGCAACCCACCCTTTGTGCCCAACTCCCTTAGCTGGGCACCAGGCCTCGGCCACGTACAATCCCGAACGGAACAGGATTTCTTCCAGATGCAAGCTGCCACAAGCAGGAAGCCTGGCTTCCCTTGGAGGGCCAAAGGCCTCCTACAAACAGACATCAGGTCCCTGCGAAGCTGACTTTACTTACCCCTAAAAACAGGCCATCCTTTGTGCCCAACTCCCTCTGCCGGGCACCCGGCTCCGCGCACCTACAATCCCGAACGGAATAGGATTTTTTCCAGATGCAATCTCCTACAAACTGGAAGACTAGCTTCCTTTAGAGGGCCAAATGTCTGCTACAAACTGACATCAGGCACCTGGGCAGCTGACTTTACTTACCCCTGGAAACAGGCCATCCTTTGTTCCCAACTACCTCAGCAGGGCACCCGGCTCCGGCCTCCTACAATCCCGAACGGAACAGGATTTCTTCCAGATGCAAGCTGCCACAAACTGGAAGCCTGGCATCCCTTGGAGGGCCAAAAGCCTCCTACAAACTGACATCAGGCACCTGGGCAGCTGACTTTACTTATTCCTAAAAACATGCCATCCTTTGCGCCCAACTCGCTCTGCCGGGCACCTGGCCTCGGCCACCTACAATCCCGAACGCAAAAGGATTCCTTCCAGATGCAAGCTGCCACAAACTGGTAGACTTGATTCCCTAGGAGGGCCAAAGGCCTCCTACAAAGTGACATCAGGCACCTGGGCAGCTGACTTTACTTACCCTTGGAAACAGGCCATCCTTTGTTCCCAACTCTCTCAGCAGGCCACCCGGCTCCGGACACCTACAATCCCGAACGGAACAGGATTTCTTCCAGATGCAAGCTGCCACAAGCAGGAAGCCTGGCTTCCCTTGGAGGGCCAAAGGCCTCCTACAAACTGACATCAGGCACCTATGTAGCTGACTTGATTAACCCCTGGAAACAGGCCATCCTTTGTGCCCAACTCCCTCTGCCGGGCACCTGGCCTCGGCCACCTACAATCCCGAACGGAACAGGCTTTCTTCCAGATGCAAGCTGCCACAAGCTGGAAGACTGGCTTCTCTTGGAGGGCCAAAGGCCTCCTAAAAACTGACATCAGGCACCTGGGAAGCTGACTTTACTTACCCCTGGAAACAGGCCATCCTTTGTGTCCAACTCCGTGTGGCGGGCATCCGGCCTAGGACACCTACAATCCCGAACGGAACAGGATTTCTTCCAGATGCAAGCTGCCACAAGTTGGAAGTCTGTCTTCTCTTGGAGGGCCAAAGGCATCCTACAAACGGACATCAGGCACCTGGGCAGCTGACTTTACTTACGCCTGGAAACAGGCCATGCTTTGTTCCCAACTCCCTCAGCAGGGCACCCGGATCCGGCCACCTACAATCCCGAACGGAACAGGATTTCTTCCAGATGCAAGCTGCCACAAGCAGGAAGCCTGGCTTCCCATGGAGGGCCAAAGGCCTCCTACAAACTGACATCAGGCACCTGGGCAGCTGACTTTACTTACCCCTGGAAACAGGCCATCCTTTGTGCCCAACTCCCTCTGCTGGGCACCTGGCCTCGGCCACCTACAATCCCGAACGGAACAGCATTTCTTCCAGATGCAAGCTGCCACAAACTGGAAGACAAGGTTCCCTTAAAAGGCCAAAGGCCTCGTACAAACTGACATCAGGTACCTGGGCAGCTGACTTTTCTTACCCCTGGAAACAGGCTATCCTTTGTGCCCAACACCCTCTGCCGGGCACCAGGTCTCGGCCACCTGCAATCCCGATCGGAACAGGATTTATTCCAGATGCAAGCCGCCACAAGATGGAAGCCTGAGTTCCCATGGCGGAACAATTGCCACCTACAAACTGACACCAGGCACCTGGGCAGCTGACTTTACTTACCCCAGGAAACAGCCCATCATTTGTTCCCAACTCTCTCTTCCGGGAGCCTGGCTACCGCCACCTACAATCCTGAAAGAATCAGGATTTCTTCCAGATTCAAGCAGCCACAAGCTGGAAGCCTAGCTTCCCTTTGAGGGGCAAATGCCTCCTACAAACTGACATCAGGCACCTGGGCATAAGACTTTATTTACCCCGGAAAGCAGGCCATCCTTTGTGCCCAACTCCCTCTGCAGGGAACCGTGCCTCGGCCACCTACAATCCCGAACGAAACAGGATTTCTTCCAGATGCAAGCTGCCACAAGTTGGAAGCCAAACTTCCCTTGGAGGGCCAAAAGCCTCGTACAAACCGACCTCAGGCACCTGAGCATGTGACTTTACTTACCCCTGGAAGCAAGCAATCCTTTGTGCCCAACTCCATCTGCAGTTCACCCGGCCTCGGCCACCTACAATCCCGAACGGAACAGGATTTCTTCCAGATGCACGCTGCCACATGCTGGAAGCCTGGCTTCCCTTGGAGGGCCAAAGTCCTCCTACAAACTGACATCAGGCACGGGGGCATCTGACTTTACTTACCCCTGGAAACAGGCCATCCTTTCTGCCCAAGTCCCTCTGCCGGGCACCCGGCCTCGGCCACCTACAATCCCGATCGGAACAGGATTTCTTCCAGATGCAAGCTGCCACAAACAGGAAGCCTGGTTTCTCTCGGAGGGCGAAAGGCCTCCTACAAACTGACATCAGGCACCTGGGCAGCAGACTTTACTTACCCCTGGAAACAGGCCATCCTTTGTGCCCAACTCCCTCTGCCGGGCACCCGGCTTCGGCCACCTACAATCTGGAATGGAACAGGATTTCTTCCAGATGCAAGCAGCCACAAACTGGAAGCCTGGCTTCCCTTGGAGGGACAAAGGCCTCCTACAAACTGACATCAGGCACCTGGGCAGCTGACTTTACTTACCCCTGGAAACAGGCCATCCTTTGTGCCCAACTACCTCTGCCGGGCACCAGGCCTCAGCCACCTACAATCCCAAACGGAACAGGATTTCTTCCAGATGCAAGCTGCCACAAGCAGGAAGCCTGGCTTCCCTTGGAGGGCCAAAGGCCTCCTTCAAAATGACATCATGCACCTGGGCTGCAGACTTTGCTTACCTTTGGAAAAAGGCCATCCTTTGTTCCCAGCCCGGTGTGCCAGGCACCCGGCCTAGGGCACCTACAATCCCGAACAGAACGGGATTGCTTCCAGATGCACGCTGCCAGACGCTGGAAGCCTGGCTTCTCTTGGAGGGCCAAAGGCCTCCTAAAAACTGACATCAAGCACCTGGGCAGCTGACTTTCCTTACCCCTGGAAACAGGTCATCCTTTGTGCCCAACACCTTAGGCCGGGCACCAGGCCTCGGCCACCTACAATCCCCAACGGAACAGGATTTCTTCCAGATGAAAGCTGCCACAAGCTGGAAGCCTGGCTTATCTGGGAGGGCCAAAGGCCTGCTACAAACTGACATCAGGCACCTGGGCACCTGACTTTACTTACCCCTGGAAACAGGCCATCCTTTGTGCCCAACTTCCTCTGCAGGGCACCCGGCCTCGGCCACCTACAATCCCGAACGGAACAGGATTTCTTCCAGATGCAAGCTGCCACATGTTGGAAGACTGGCTTCGCGTGGAGGGCCAAAGGCCTCCTACAAACTGACATCAGGCACCTGGGCTGCTGACTTTACTTACCCCTGGACACAGCCCATCCTTTGTGCCCTACTCCCTCTGACGGGAGCCTGGCTGCCGCCACCTACATTCCTGAAAGTATCAGGATTTCTTCCAGATTCAAGCAGCCACAAGCTGGAAGACTAGCTTCCCTTGGAGGGCCAAAGGCCTCCTAAAAACTGACATCAGGCACGGGGGCATCTGACTTTACTTATCCCTGGAAACAGGCCATCCTTTGTGCTCAACTCCCTCTGCCAGGCACCTGACCTCAGCCACCTGCAATACAGAACAAAACAGGATTTCTTCCAGATGCAAGCTGCCACAAACTGCAAGGCTTGCTTCTCTTGGAGGGCCAATAGTCTCCTACAAACTGATATCAGGCACCTGGGCAGCTGACTTTACTTACCCCTGGAAACAGGCCATCCTTTGTGCCTAACTCCCTCTGCCGGGTACCCGGCTTATGAAACCTACAATCCCGAACGGAACAGCATTTCTTCCAGATGCAAGCTGGCACAAGGGTGAAGCCTGGCTTCCCTTGGAGGGCCAAAGTCCTCCTACAAACTGACATCAGGCACCTGGGCAGCTGACTTTACTTACCCCTGGAAACAGGCCATCCTTTGTGCCTAGCGCCGTGTGGCAGGCACCCGGCCTATGAAACCTACAATCCCGAACAGAACAGGATTACTTCCAGATCAAAGCTGCCACAAGCTGGAAGCCTGGCTTCTCTTGGAGGGCCAAAGGCCTACTACAAATTGACTTCAGGCACCTGGGCAGCTGACTTTACTTACCCCTGGAAACAACCCATCCTTGGTGCCCAACTCCCTTTGCCGGGCACCCGGCCTCTGCCACCTACAATCCCGAACGGAACAGGATTTCTTCCAGATGCAAGCTGCCACAAGTTTGAAGCCTGGCTTCGCGTGGAGGGCCAAAGGCCTCCTACAAACTGACACCAGGCACCTGGGCAGCTGACTTTACTTACCCCTGGAAACAGGCCATCCTTTGTGCCCAACTCCCTCTGCCGGGCACCCGGCCTCGGCCACCTACAATCCTGAACGGAACAGGATTTCTTCCAGATGCACGCTGCCACAAGCTGGAAGCCTGGCTTTTCTTGGAGGTCCAAAGGCCTCCTACAAACTGACATCAGGCACCTGGGCAGCTGACTTTACTTACCCCAGGAAACAGCCCATCATTTGTTCCCAACTCTCTCTTCCGGGAGCCTGGCTACCGCCACCTACAATCCTGAAAGAATCAGGATTTCTTCCAGATTCAAGCAGCCACAAGCTGGAAGCCTAGCTTCCCTTTGAGGGGCAAATGCCTCCTACAAACTGACATCAGGCACCTGGGCATAAGACTTTACTTACCCCGGGAAGCAGGCCATCCTTTGTGCCCAACTCCCTCTGCAGGGAACCGTGCCTCGGCCACCTACAATCCCGAACGAAACAGGATTTCTTCCAGATGCAAGCTGCCACAAGTTGGAAGCCAAACTTCCCTTGGAGGGCCAAAAGCCTCGTACAAACCGACCTCAGGCACCTGAGCATGTGACTTTACTTACCCCTGGAAGCAAGCAATCCTTTGTGCCCAACTCCATCTGCAGTTCACCCGGCCTCGGCCACCTACAATCCCGAACGGAACAGGATTTCTTCCAGATGCACGCTGCCACATGCTGGAAGCCTGGCTTCCCTTGGAGGGCCAAAGTCCTCCTACAAACTGACATCAGGCACGGGGGCATCTGACTTTACTTACCCCTGGAAACAGGCCATCCTTTCTGCCCAAGTCCCTCTGCCGGGCACCCGGCCTCGGCAACCTACAATCCCGATCGGAACAGGATTTCTTCCAGATGCAAGCTGCCACAAACTGGAAGCCTGGTTTCTCTCGGAGGGCGAAAGGCCTCCTAAAAACTGACATCAGGTACCTGGGCAGCAGACTTTACTTACCCCTGGAAACAGGCCATCCTTTGTGCTTAGCACCGTGTGGCAGGCAAATGACCTCGGCCACCAACAATCGCAAACGCAACAGGATTTCTTCCAGATGCAAGCTGCCACAAACTGGAAGGCTGGCTTCTCTTGGAGGGCCAAAGGCCTCCTACAAACTGACATCAGGCACCTGGGCAGCTGACTTTACTTACCCCTGTAAAGAATCCATCCTTTGCACCGAACTCCCTCTGCCAGGCACCTGACCTCGGCCACCTGCAAACCCGAACGGAACAGGATTTCTTCCAGATGCAAGCTGCCACAAGCAGGAAGCCTGGCTTCCCATGGAGGGCCAAAGGCCTCCTACAAACTGACATCAGGCACCTGGGCAGCTGACTTTACTTACCCCTGGAAACAGGCCATCCTTTGTGCCCAACTCCCTCTGCCGGGCACCCGGCTTCGGCCACCTACAATCTGGAATGGAACAGGATTTCTTCCAGATGCAAGCAGCCACAAACTGGAAGACTACCTTCTCTTAAAGGGCCAAAGGCCTCCTACAAACTGACATCAGGCACCTGGGTAGCTGACTTTACATACCCCTGTAAACAGGCCATCCTTTGTGCCCAACTACCTCTGCCAGGCACCAGGCGTCGGCCACCTACAATCCCAAACGGAACAGGATTTCTTCCAGATGCAAGCTGCCACAAGCTGGAAGCCTGGCTTATCTGGGAGGGCCAAAGGCCTGCTACAAAGTGACATCAGGCACTTGGGCACCTGACTTTACTTACCCCAGGAAACAGGCCATCCTTTGTGCCCAACTTCCTTTGCAGGGCACCCGGCCTCGGCCACCTACAGTCCCGAACGGAACAGGATTTCTTCCAGTTGCAAGCTGCCACATGTTGGAAGACTGGCTTCGCGTGGAGGGCCAAAGGCCTCCTACAAACTGACATCAGGCACGGGGGCATCTGACTTTACTTATCCCTGGAAACAGGCCATCCTTTGTGCCCAACTCCCTCTGCCAGGCACCTGACCACGGCCACCTGCAATACAGAACGAAACAGGATTTCTTCCAGATGCAAGCTGCCACAAACTGGAAGGCTTGCTTCTCTTGGAGGGCCAATAGCCTCCTACAAACTGACATCAGGCACCTGGGCAGCTGACTTTACTTACCCCTGGAAACAGGCCATCCTTTGTGCCTAACTCCTTCTGCCGGGCACCCGGCTTATGAAACCTACAATCCCGAACGGAACAGCATTTCTTCCAGATGCAAGCTGGCACAAGGGTGAAGCCTGGCTTCCCTTGGAGGGCCAAAGTCCTTCTACAAACTGACATCAGGCACCTGGGCAGCTGACTTTACTTACCCCTGGAAACAGGCCATCCTTTGTGCCTAGCTCCGTGTGGCAGGCACCCGGCCTATGACACCTACAATCCCGAACAGAACAGGATTACTTCCAGATCAAAGCTGCCACAAGCTGGAAGCCTGGCTTCTCTTGGAGGGCCAAAGGCCTACTACAAATTGACTTTAGGCACCTGGGCAGCTGACTTTACTTACCCCTGGAAACAACCCATCCTTGGTGCACAACTCCCTCTGCCGGGCACCCGGCCTCGGCCACCTACAATCCCGAACGGAACAGGATTTCTTCCAGATGCAAGCTGCCACAAGTTTGAAGCATTGCTTTGCGTGGAGGGCCAAAGGCCTGCTACAAACTGACATCAGGCACCTGGGCAGCTGACTTTACTTACCCCTAAGAAACAGCCCATCATTTGTTCCCAACTCTCTCTTCCGGGAGCCTGGCTACCGCCACCTACAATCCTGAAAGAATCAGGATTTCTTCCAGATTCAAGCAGCCACAAGCTGGAAGCCTAGCTTCCCTTTGAGGGGCAAATGCCTCCTACAAACTGACATCAGGCACCTGGGCATAAGACTTTACTTACCCCGGGAAGCAGGCCATCCTTTGTGCCCAACTCCCTCTGCAGGGAACCGTGCCTCGGCCACCTACAATCCCGAACGAAACAGGATTTCTTCCAGATGCAAGCTGCCACAAGTTGGAAGCCAAACTTCCCTTGGAGGGCCAAAAGCCTCGTACAAACCGACCTCAGGCACCTGAGCATGTGACTTTACTTACCCCTGGAAGCAAGCAATCCTTTGTGCCCAACTCCATCTGCAGTTCACCCGGCCTCGGCCACCTACAATCCCGAACGGAACAGGATTTCTTCCAGATGCACGCTGCCACATGCTGGAAGCCTGGCTTCCCTTGGAGGGCCAAAGTCCTCCTACAAACTGACATCAGGCACGGGGGCATCTGACTTTACTTACCCCTGGAAACAGGCCATCCTTTCTGCCCAAGTCCCTCTGCCGGGCACCCGGCCTCGGCAACCTACAATCCCGATCGGAACAGGATTTCTTCCAGATGCAAGCTGCCACAAACTGGAAGCCTGGTTTCTCTCGGAGGGCGAAAGGCCTCCTAAAAACTGACATCAGGTACCTGGGCAGCAGACTTTACTTACCCCTGGAAACAGGCCATCCTTTGTGCTTAGCACCGTGTGGCAGGCAAATGACCTCGGCCACCAACAATCGCAAACGCAACAGGATTTCTTCCAGATGCAAGCTGCCACAAACTGGAAGGCTGGCTTCTCTTGGAGGGCCAAAGGCCTCCTACAAACTGACATCAGGCACCTGGGCAGCTGACTTTACTTACCCCTGTAAAGAATCCATCCTTTGCACCGAACTCCCTCTGCCAGGCACCTGACCTCGGCCACCTGCAAACCCGAACGGAACAGGATTTCTTCCAGATGCAAGCTGCCACAAGCAGGAAGCCTGGCTTCCCATGGAGGGCCAAAGGCCTCCTACAAACTGACATCAGGCACCTGGGCAGCTGACTTTACTTACCCCTGGAAACAGGCCATCCTTTGTGCCCAACTCCCTCTGCCGGGCACCCGGCTTCGGCCACCTACAATCTGGAATGGAACAGGATTTCTTCCAGATGCAAGCAGCCACAAACTGGAAGACTACCTTCTCTTAAAGGGCCAAAGGCCTCCTACAAACTGACATCAGGCACCTGGGTAGCTGACTTTACATACCCCTGTAAACAGGCCATCCTTTGTGCCCAACTACCTCTGCCAGGCACCAGGCGTCGGCCACCTACAATCCCAAACGGAACAGGATTTCTTCCAGATGCAAGCTGCCACAAGCTGGAAGCCTGGCTTATCTGGGAGGGCCAAAGGCCTGCTACAAAGTGACATCAGGCACTTGGGCACCTGACTTTACTTACCCCAGGAAACAGGCCATCCTTTGTGCCCAACTTCCTTTGCAGGGCACCCGGCCTCGGCCACCTACAGTCCCGAACGGAACAGGATTTCTTCCAGTTGCAAGCTGCCACATGTTGGAAGACTGGCTTCGCGTGGAGGGCCAAAGGCCTCCTACAAACTGACATCAGGCACGGGGGCATCTGACTTTACTTATCCCTGGAAACAGGCCATCCTTTGTGCCCAACTCCCTCTGCCAGGCACCTGACCACGGCCACCTGCAATACAGAACGAAACAGGATTTCTTCCAGATGCAAGCTGCCACAAACTGGAAGGCTTGCTTCTCTTGGAGGGCCAATAGCCTCCTACAAACTGACATCAGGCACCTGGGCAGCTGACTTTACTTACCCCTGGAAACAGGCCATCCTTTGTGCCTAACTCCTTCTGCCGGGCACCCGGCTTATGAAACCTACAATCCCGAACGGAACAGCATTTCTTCCAGATGCAAGCTGGCACAAGGGTGAAGCCTGGCTTCCCTTGGAGGGCCAAAGTCCTTCTACAAACTGACATCAGGCACCTGGGCAGCTGACTTTACTTACCCCTGGAAACAGGCCATCCTTTGTGCCTAGCTCCGTGTGGCAGGCACCCGGCCTATGACACCTACAATCCCGAACAGAACAGGATTACTTCCAGATCAAAGCTGCCACAAGCTGGAAGCCTGGCTTCTCTTGGAGGGCCAAAGGCCTACTACAAATTGACTTTAGGCACCTGGGCAGCTGACTTTACTTACCCCTGGAAACAACCCATCCTTGGTGCACAACTCCCTCTGCCGGGCACCCGGCCTCGGCCACCTACAATCCCGAACGGAACAGGATTTCTTCCAGATGCAAGCTGCCACAAGTTTGAAGCATTGCTTTGCGTGGAGGGCCAAAGGCCTGCTACAAACTGACATCAGGCACCTGGGCAGCTGACTTTACTTACCCCTAAGAAACAGCCCATCATTTGTGCCCAACTCCCTCTTCCGGGAGCCTGGTTACCGCCACCTACAATCCTGAAAGAATCAGGATTTCTTCCAGATTCAAGGAGCCACAGGCTTGAAGCCTAGCTTCCCTTTGAGGGGCAAATGCCTCCTTCAAACTGACATCAGGCACCTGGGCATGTGACTTTACTTACCCCAGGAAGCAGGCCATCCTTTGTGCCACACTCCCTCAGCAGGGAACCATGCCTCGGCCACCTACAATCCCGAACGAATCAGGATTTCTTCCAGATGCAAGCTGCCACAAGTTGGAAGCCAGGCTTCCCTTGGAGGGCCAAAAGCCTCGTACAAACCGACATCAGGCACCTGAGCATGTGACTTTACTTACCCCTGGAAGCAAACAATCCTTTGTGCCCAACTCCATCTGCAGTTCACCCGGCCTCGGCCACCTACAATCCCGAACGGAACAGGATTTCTTCCAGATGCACGCTGCCACATGCTGAAAGCCTGGCTTTCCTTGGAGGGCCAAAGTCCTCCTTGAAACTGACATCAGGCACCTGGGAAGCTGACTTTACTTACCCTTGGAAACAGGCCATCCTTTGTGCCCAACTCCGTGTTGCAGGCACCCTGCCTAGGACACCTACAATCCCGAACGGAACAGGATTTCTTCCAGATGCAAGCTGCCAGAAGCTGGAAGACTGGTTTCTCTTGGAGGGCCAAAGGCCTCCTAAAAACTGACATCAGGCACCTGGGCAGCTGACTTTACTTACGCCTGGAAACAGGCCATCCGTTGTGCCCAACTCCGTGTTCCTGGCACCTAGCCTCGGCCACCTATAATCCCGAACGGAACAGGATTTCTCCCAGATGCAAGCTGCCTCAAACTGGAAGGCTGGCTTCCCTTGGAGGGCCAAAGGCCTCCTAAAAACTGACATCAGGCACCTGGGCAGCTGACTTTACATAACCCTGGCAACAGGCCATCCTTTGTGCCACACTCTCTCCTCCGGGAGCCTGGATACGGCCACCTACAATCCTGAAGGAATCAGGATTTCTTGCAGATTCTAGCAGCCACAAGCTGGAAGACTAGCTTTCCTTGGAGGGCCAAATGCCTCCTACAAACTTACATCAGGCACCTGGGCAGCTGACTTAACTTACCCCTGGAAACCGGCCATCCTTTGTGCCCTAGTCCCTCTGCCGGGCACCAGGCCACGGCCACCTACAATCCCGATCGGAACAGGATTCCTTCCAGATGCAAGCTGTCAGAAGCTGGAAGCCTGGCTTCTCCTAAATGGCCAAAGGCCGCCTACCAACTGACATCAGGCACCTGGGCAGCTGACTTTACTTACCCCTGGAAAGAAGCCATCCTTTGTGCCCAACTCCCTCTGCCGGGCGCCGGGCCTCGGTCATCTACAATCCCGAACGAAAATGGATTTCTTCCAGATGAAAGCTGCCACAAACTGGAAGGCTGGCTTCTCCTTAAAGGCCAGAGCCACCTACACACTGATATTAGGCACCTGGGCAGCTCATTTTACTTACCCCTGGAAAAAGGCCATCCTTTGTGCTTGACTCCGTGTGGCATGCATATGGCCTAGGACACATACAATACCGAACACAACAGGATTCCTTCCAGATGCAAGCTACCACAAGCTGGAAGGCTGACTTCTCTTGGATGGGCCAAAAGCCTCCTACAAACTGACATCAGGCACCTGGGCAGCTGACTGTACCTACCCATAAAAACAGGCCATGCTTTGTGCCCAACACCCTCTGCCGGGCACCTGGCCTCGCCCACCCACAATCCCCAAAGGAACAGGATTTCTTCCAGATGCAAGCTGCCACAAGCTGGAAGGCTGACTTCTCTTGGATGGGCCAAAGGCCTCCTACAAACTGACATCAGGCACCTGGGCAGCTGACTGTACCTACCCATAAAAACAGGCCATGATTTGTGCCCAACACCCTCTGCTGGGCACCCGGCCTCGGCCACCCACAATCCCAAATGCAACAGGATTTCTTCCAGATGCAAGCTGCCACAAACTGGAAGGCTGGCTTCCCTTGGAGGGCCAAAGATCTCCTACAAACTGACATCAGGCACCTGGGCAGCTGACTTTACTTACCTTTGGAAACAGGCCATCCTTTGTGCCCAACTCCCTCTGCCGGGCACTAGGCCTCGGCCACCTACAATACCGAACAAAACTGGATTTCTTCCAGATGCAAGCTGCCACAAGCCAGAAGCCTGACTTCTTTTGGAGGGCCAAAGCTCTCCTACAAACTGACATCAGGCACCTGGGCAGCAGACTTTACTTACCCCTGGAAACAGGCCATCATTTGTGCATAGCTCCGTGTGGCAGGCACCCGGCCTAGGACACATACAATCCCGAAGGGAACAGGATTTCTTCCAGATGCAAGCTGCCAAGAGCTTGAAGGCTGGCATCTCTTGGAGGGCCAAAGGCCTCCTACAAACTGACATCTGGCACCTGGGAAGCAGACTTTACTTACACCAGGATAACGGCCATCCTTTGTGCCCAACTCCCTCTGCCGGGCGCCAGGCCTCGGCCCCCCAAAATCTCGAACGGAACAGGATTTCTTCCAGATGAAGGCTGCCGCAAGCAGGAAGCCTGGCTTCCCTTGGACGGCCAAAGGCCTCCTACAAACTGACATCAGGCACCTAGGCAGCTGACATTACTTTACCCTGGAAGCAAGCAATCCTTTTTGCGTCACTCCGTCTGGCGGGCACCAGACCTCGGCCACCTACAATCCCGAACGGAGCAGGATTTCTTCCAGATGTAAGCTGCCACGAGCTGGAAGCCTGGCATCCCTTGGAGGGCCAAATGCCTCCTACAAACTGACATCAGGCACCTGGGCAGATGACTTTACTTACCCCTGGAAACAGGCCATCCTTTGTGCTCAACTCCCTCTGCCAGGCACCCGGCCTCGGCCACCTACAATCCCGAACGTAACAGGATTTCTTCCAGATGCAAGCTGCCACATGCTGGAAGACCGGCTTCCCTTGGAGGGCGAAAGCCCTCCTAAAAACTGACATCAGGCACCTGGGCAACTGACTTTACTTATGCCTGAAAACAGGCCATCGTTGACGGGAATTCCGTGTGCCGGGCACCAGGACTCGGCCACCTACAATCCCGAGCGGAACAGGATTTCTTCCAGATGCAAGCTGGCACAAACTGGAAGGCTGGCTTCTCTTGGAGGGCCAAAGGCCTCCTACAAACTGACATCAGGCACCTGGGCAGCCGACTTTACTTACCCCATGAAACACGCCATAATTTGAGCCCAACTCCGTGTGGCGGGCACCTGGTCACGGCCACCTACAATCCCGAGCGAAACAGGATTTCTTCCAGATGCAAGCTGCCACAAACTGGATGCCTGGCTTCCCTTGGAGGGCCAAAGGCTGCCTACAAACTGACATCAGGCACCTGGGGAGGCGACTTTACTTACCCCTGGAATCAGGCCATCCTTTGTGCCCAACTCCGTGTTCTTAGCACCTGGCCGCGGCCACCTACAATCCTGAACGGAAAAGGATTCCTTCCAAATGCAAGCTGCCTAAAGCTGGAAGCCAGTCTTCTCTTGGAGGGCGAAAGGCCTCCTACAAACTGACATCAGGCACCTAGGCTGCAGTCTTTACTTACCTATGGAAAAAGGCCAACCTTTTGTGCCCAGCTCGGTGTGGCAGGCGACCGGCCTAGTACACCTACAATCCGGAACTGAACAGCATTGCTTCCAGACGCCAGCTGCCACAAGCGGAAAGCCTGGCTTCTCTTGGAGGGCTAAAGGCCTCCTACAAACTGACATCAGGCACCTGGGCATCTGACTTTACTTACCCCTGGAAACAGGCCATCCTTTGTGCCCAACTCCCTCAGCCAGGCATACGGCCTCGGCCACCTAAAATCCCGAACGGAGCAGGATTTCTTCCAGATGCAAGCTGCCACAAATTGGAAGTCTGGGTTCCCTTGGAGGGCCAAAGGCCTCCTACAAACTGACATCAGGCACCTGGGCAGCTGACTTTACTTACCCCTGGAAACAGCCCATCATTTGTGCCCAACTCTCTCTTCCGGGAGCCTGGCTACCGCCACCTACATTCCTTAAAGAATCAGGATTTCTTCCAGATTCAAGCAGCCACAAGCTGGAAGACTAGCTTCCCTTGGAGGGCCAAAGGCCTCCTACAAACTGACATCAGGCACGGGGGCATCTGACTTTACTTACCCCTGGAAACAGGCCATCCTTTGTGCCCAACTCCCTCTGCCGGCCACCCGGCATCAGGCAACTACAATCCCGATCAAAAAGGATTTCTTCGAGACGCATGCTGCCACAAGGGTGAAGCCTGGCTTCCCTTGGAGGGCCAAAGCTCTCCTAAAAACTTACATCAGGCACCTGGGCAGCTGACTTTACTTATCCCAGGAAACAGGCCATCCTTTGTGCCCAACTCCCCCTGCCGGGCACCCGGCCACGGCCACCTACAATCCTGAAAGAATCAGGATTTCTTCCAGATGCAAGCTGCCAAAACCTGGAAGCCTGGCTTCTCTCGGAGGGCGAAAGGCCTCCTAAAAACTTCCATCTGACACCTAGGCAGCAGACTTTAGTTACCCCTGGAAACAGGCCATCCTTTGTGCCCAGCTCCGTGTGGCAGGCACATGACCTCGGCCACCTACAATCCCAAACGCAACAGGATTACTTCCTGATGAAAGCTGCCACAATTTTGAAGGCTGGCTTCTCTTGGAGGGCCAAAGGCCTCCTACAAACTGACATCAGGCACCTGGGCAGCTGACTTTACTAACTCCTGGAAACAGGCCATCCTTTGTGCCCAACTCCCTCTGCCGGGCACCCGGCCTCGGCCACCTACAATCCCGAACGGAAAAGGATTTCTTCCAGAACCAAGCTGCAACAAGCTGGAAGACTAGCTTCCCTAGGAGGGCCCAAGGCCTCCTACAAACTGACATCAGGCACTTTGGTAGGTGAATTTACTTACCCCGGGAAGTAGGCCATCCTTTGTTCCAAACTCCCTCTGCCGAGCAACAGGCCTCGGCCACCTAAAATCCCGAACGGAACTGGATTTCTTCAAGATGCAAGCTGCCACAAGTTGGAAGCCTGGCTTCCCGTGGAGGGCCAAAGGTCTCCTACAAACTGACCTCAGGCACTTGGGAAGGTGACTTTACTTACCCCTGGAAACAGGCCATCCTTTGTGCCTATCTCCCTCTGCAGGTCACCAGGCCTGGGCCACCTACTATCCTGAACGGAACAGGATTTCTTCCAGATGCACGTTGCCACAAGCTGGAAGCCAGGCTTCCCTTGGAGGGCCAAAGGCCTCCTACAAACTGACATCAGGCACCTGGGCAGCTGACTTTACTTACCCCTGCAAAAAGGTCATCCTTTGTTCCAAACTCCCTCTGCCGAGCAACAGGCCTCGGCCACCTACAATCCTGAACAGAACAGGATTTCTTCCAGATGCAACCTGCCACAAACTGGAAGCCTGGCTTCTCTTGGAGGGCCAAAGGCCTCCTACAAACTGACATCAGACAGCTGGGCAGCTGACTTTACTTACCCCTGGATACACGCCATCCTTTGTGCCCAACTCCCTCTGCTGGGCACCCGCCTTCAGCCACCTACAATCCCGAACGGAACAGGATTTCTTCCAGATGCAACCTGCCACAAGCTGGAAGCCTGGCTTCTCTTGGAGGGCCAATAGCCTCTACAAAACGGACATCAGGCACCTGGGCAGCCGACTTTACTTAGCCGTGGAAAAAGTCCATAATTTGCGCCCAACTCCGTGTGGCAGGAACCCAGCCTAGGACACCTACAATCCCGAACGGAACAGGATTTCTTCCAGATGCAAGCTGCTACAAGCTGAAAGGCTGGCTTCTCTTGGAGGGCCAAAGGCCTCCTACATACTGATATCAGGCACCTGGGCACCTGACTTTACTTACCCCTGGAAACAGGCCATCCTTTGTGCCCAACACCCACTGCCGGGCACCAGGCCTCGACCACCTACTATCCCGAACGGAACAGGATTTCTTCCAGATGCAAGCTGCCACAAGCTGGAAGCCTGGCTTCTCTAGGAAGACCAAAGGCCTCCTACAAACTGACATCAGGCACATGGGCAGCTGACTTTACTTACCCCTGGAAAAAGGCCATCCTTTGGGCCCAACTCCGTGTGGCGGGAACCCAGCCTAGGACACCTAGACTCCCGAACGGAACAGGATTTCTTCCAGATGCAAGCTGCCACAAGCTGGAAGGCTGGCTTCCCCTGGAGGGCCAAAGGCCTCCTACATACTGACATCAGGCACGTGGGCAGGAGACTTAACCAACCCCTGGAAACAGGCCATCCTTTGAGCCCAACTCCCTTTGCCAGGCACCCGGCCTCGGCCACCTACAATCCCGAACGGAACAGGATTTCTTCAAGATGCAGGCTGCTTCAAACAGGAAGCACGGCTTCCCTTGGAGGACCAAAGGCCTCCTACAAACTGACATCAGGCACCTGAGCAGCTGACTTTACTTACCCGTGCATAGAGGCCATCCTTTGTGCCCAAATCCTTCGGCCAGGCACCTGGCCTCGGCCACCTACAATCCCGAACGGAACAGGATTTCTTCGCGATGCAAGCTGCCACATGTTGGAAGCCCGGCTTCCCTTGGAGGGCCAAAGGCCTCCTACAAACTGACATCAGGTACCTGGGCAGCTGACTTTACTTACCCCTGGAAACACGCCATCCTTTGGGCCCAACTCCCTCTGACAGGCACCCGGCATCGGCCACCTACAATCCCGAACAGAACAGGATTTCTTCCAGATGCAAGCTGCCACAAGCTGGAAGCCTGGCTTCTCTTGGAGGGCCAAAGGCCTCCTCCAAACTGACATCAGGCACTTGGGCAGGAGACTTAACCAACCCCTGGAAACAGGCCATCCTTTGTTCCCAACTCCCTCGGCCAGGCACGCGGCCTCAGCCACCTACAATCCCGAACGGAACAGGATTTCTTCCAGATGCAGCCTGTTTCAAACAGGAAGCCCGGCTTCCCTTGGAGGGCCAAAGGCCTCCTCCAAACTGACATCAGTCACCTAGGTAGGTGACTTTACTTACCCTCGGAAGCAGGCAATCCTTTGTGCCCAAATCCCTCTGCCAGGCACCCAGCCTCGGCCACCTACAATCCTAAAAGGAACACGATTTCTTCCAGATGCAAGCTGCCAAAAGCTGGAAGGCTGCATTCCCGTGGAGGGCCAAAGGCCTCCTACAAACTGACATCAGGCACCTGGGAAGCTGACTTTACTTAGCCCAGGAAACAGGCCATCCTTGGTGCCCAACTCCCTCTGCCGGGCACCCGGTCGCAGCCAGCTACAATCCCGAACGGAACAGGATATCTTACAGATGCAAGCTGCCACAATCTGGAAGCCTGGCTTCGAGTGGTCGGCCAAAGGCCTCCTACAAACTGACTTCAGGCGCCTGGGCATGTGACTTTACTTACACCTGGAAGCAAGCAATCCTTTGTGCCTAACCCCCTCTGCCGGGCACAAGGCCTCGGCCACCTACAATCCCAAACGGAACAGGATTTCTTCCAGATGCAAGCTGCCATAAACTGGAAGGCTGGCTTCCCTTGGAGGGCCAAAGCCCTCCTACATACTGACATCAGGCACCTGGGCAGCTGACTTTACTTACCCCTGGAAACAGGCCATCCTTTCTGCCCAACTCACTCTGCCGGGCACCCGGCCTCGGCCACCTACAATCCCGAACGGAACAGGATTTCTTCCAGATGCAAGCTGCCACAAGCTGGAAGCCTGGCTCCTCTTGGAAGACCAAAGGCCTCCTACAAACTGACATCAGGCACCTGGGCAGCTGACTTTACTTACCCCTGGAAACAGGCCATCCTTTGTGCCCAACTCACTCTGCCGGGCACCCGGCCTCGGCCACGGACAATCCCGAACAAAACAGGATTTCTTCCAGATGCAAGCTGCCACAAGTTGGAAATCCGGCATCCCTTGGAGGGCCAAAGGCCTCCTACAAACTGACATCAGACACCTGGGCAGATGATATTACTTACCCCTGGAAGCAGGCCATCCTTTGTGCCCAACACCCTCTGCCGGGCACTCGGACTCGACCACCTACAATCCCGAACGGAACAGGATTTCTTCCAGATGCAAGCTGCCACAAGTTGGAAGCCTGGCTTCCTGTGGAGGGCCAAAGGCCTCCTACAAACTGACATCAGGCACCTAGGCAGGTGACTTTACTTACCCCTGGAAACAGGCCAGCCTTTGTGCCCAAATCCCTCTGCCGGGCACCCGGACTTGGCCACCTACAATCTTGAACGGAACAGGATTTTTTCCAGATGCAAGCTGCCACAAGTTGGAAGCCCGGCTTCCCTTGGAGGCTTAAAGGCCTCCTACAAACTGACATCAAGTATCTGGGTAGGTGACTTTACTTACCCCTGGAAGCAGGCTATCATTCGTGCCCAACACCCTCTGCCAGGCACCTGGCCTCGGCCACCTACAATCCCTAACGGAACAGGATTTCTTCCAGATGCAAGCTGCCACATGTTGGAAGTCCGGCTTCCCTTGGAGGGCCAAAGGCTTCCTACAAACTGACATCAAGTACCTGGGCAGCTGACTTTACTTACCCCTGGAAACACGCCATCCTTTGGGCCCAACTCCCTCTGACAGGCACCCGGCATCGGCCACCTACAATCCCGAACAGAACAGGATTTCTTCCAGATGCAAGCTGCCACAAACTGGAAGCCTGGCTTCTCTTGGAGGGCCAAAGGCCTCCTCCAAACTGACATCAGGCACTTGGGCAGGAGACTTAACCAACCCCTGGAAACAGGCCATCCTTTGTTCCCAACTCCCTCGGCCAGGCACGCGGCCTCAGCCACCTACAATCCCGAACGGAACAGGATTTCTTCCAGATGCAGCCTGTTTCAAACAGGAAGCCCGGCTTCCCTTGGAGGGCCAAAGGCCTCCTCCAAACTGACATCAGTCACCTAGGTAGGTTACTTTACTTACCCACGGAAGCAGGCAATCCTTTGTGCCCAAATCCCTCTGCCAGGCACCCAGCCTCGGCCACCTACAATCCTAAAAGGAACACGATTTCTTCCAGATGCAAGCTGCCAAAAGCTGGAAGGCTGAATTCCCGTGGAGGGCCAAAGGCCTCCTAAAAACTGACATCAGGCACCTGGGAAGCTGACTTTACTTAGCCCAGGAAACAGGCCATCCTTGGTGCCCAACTCCCTCTGCCGGGCACCCGGCCTCAGCCAGCTACAATCCCGAACGGAACAGGATATCTTCCAGACACAAGCTGCCACAATCTGGAAGCCTGGCTTCGAGTGGTCGGCCAAAGGCCTCCTACAAACTGACTTCAGGCGCCTGGGCATGTGACTTTACTTACACCTGGAAGCAAGCAATCCTTTGTGCCTAACCCCCTCTGCCGGGCACAAGGCCTCGGCCACCTACAATCCCAAACGGAACAGGATTTCTTCCAGATGCAAGCTGCCATAAACTGGAAGGCTGGCTTCCCTTGGAGGGCCAAAGCCCTCCTACATATTGACATCAAGCACCTGGGCAGCTGACTTTACTTACCCCTGGAAACAGGCCATCCTTTGTGCCCAACTCACTCTGCCGGGCACCCGGCCTCGGCCACCTACAATCCCGAACGGAACGGGATTTCTTCCAGATGCAAGCTGTCACAAGCTGGAAGCCTGGCTCCACTTGGAAGACCAAAGGCCTCCTACAAACTGACATCAGGCACCTGGGCAGCTGACTTTACTTACCCCTGGAAACAGGCCATCCTTTGTGCCCAACTCACTCTGCCGGGCACCCGGCCTCGGCCACGGACAGTCCCGAACAAAACAGAATTTCTTCCAGATGCAAGCTGCCACAAGTTGGAAACCAGGCATCCCTTGGAGGGCCAAAGGCCTCCTACAAACTGACATCAGACACCTGGGCAGATGATATTACTTACTCTGGAAGCAGGCTATCCTTTGTGCCCAACACCCTCTGCCGGGCACCCGGACTCGACCACCTACAATCCCGAACGGAACAGGATTTCTTCCAGATGCAAGCTGCCAGAAGTTGGAAGCCTGGCTTCCTGTGGAGGGCCAAAGGCCTCCTACAAACTGACATCAGGCACCTAGGCAGGTGACTTTACTTACCCCTGGAAACAGGCCATCCTTTGTTCCCAAGTCCCTCGGCCAGGCACGCGGCCTCAGCCACCTACAATCCCGAAAGGAACAGGATTTCTTCCAGATGCAGCCTGTTTCAAACAGGAAGCCCGGCTTCCCTTGGAGGGCCAAAGGCCTCCTCCAAACTGACATCAGTCACCTAGGTAGGTTACTTTACTTACCCTCGGAAGCAGGCAATCCTTTGTGCCCAAATCCCACTGCCAGGCACCCAGCCTCGGCCACCTATAATCCTAAAAGGAACACGATTTCTTCCAGATGCAAGCTGCCAAAAGCTGGAAGGCTACATTCCCGTGGAGGGCCAAAGGCCTCCTACAAACTGACATCAGGCATCTGGGAAGCTGACTTTACTTACCCCTGGAAACAGGCCAGCCTTTGTGCCCAACTCCCTCTGCCGGGCACCCGGACTTGGCCACCTACAATCTTGAACGGAACAGGATTTCTTCCAGATGCAAGCTGCCACAAGTTGGAAGCCCGGCTTCCCTTGGAGGCTTAAAGGCCTCCTACAAACTGACATCAGGTATCTGGGTAGGTGACTTTACTTACCCCTGGAAGCAGGCCATCATTCGTGCCCAACACCCTCTGCCGGGCACCTGGCCTCGGCCACCTACAATCCCTAACGGAACAGGATTTCTTCGCGATGCAAGCTGCCACATGTTGGAAGTCCGGCTTCCCTTGGAGGGCCAAAGGCCTCCTACAAACTGACATCAAGTACCTGGGCAGCTGACTTTACTTACCCCTGGAAACACGCCATCCTTTGGGCCCAACTCCCCCTGACAGGCACTCGGCCTCGGCCACCTACAATCCCGAACGGAACAGGATATCTTCCAGATGCAGGATGCTTCATACAGGAAGACAGGAATCCCCTGGAGGGCCAAAGGCCTCCTACAAACTGACATCAGGTACCTGGGCAGCTGACTTTGCTTTCATCTGGAAACAGGCCATCATTTCTGCCCAACTTCCTCTGCCGGGCACCTGGCCTCGGCCACATACAATCCCGAACGGAACAGGATTTCTTCCAGATGCAAGCTGTCTCAAGTTGGAAGCCTGGCTTCCCTTGGAGGGCCAATAGCCTCCTACAAACTCACATAAGGCACGTGGGCAGGAGACTTAACCAACCCCTGGAAACAGGCCATCCTTTGTGCCCAACTCCCTCTGCCAGGCACGCGGCCTCGGCCACCTACAATCCCGAACGGAACAGGATTTCTTCCAGATGCAGCCTGCTTCAAACAGGAAGCCCGGCTTCCCTTGGAGGGCCAAAGGCCTCCTACATACTGTCATCAGGCATCTGGGCAGCTGACTTTACTTACCCCTGGAAACAGGCCATCCTTTGTGCCCAACTCTCTCTGCCGGGCACCCGGCCTCGGCCACCTACAATCCCGAACGGAACAGGATTTCTTCCAGATGCAAGCTGCCACAAGCAGGAAGCCTGGCTTCTCTTGGAGGGCCAGAGGCCTCCTACATACTGACATCAGGCACCTGGGCAGCTGACTTTACTTACCCCTGGAAAAAGGCGATCTTTTGTGCCCAACTCTGTGTGGCGGGAACCTTGCCTAGGACACCTACAATCCCGAACGGAACAGGATTTCTTCCAGATGCAAGCTGCCACAAGCTGGAAGGCTGGCTTCCCCTGGAGGGCCAAAGGCCTCCTAAAAACTGACATCAGGCACGTGGGCAGGAGACTTAACCAACCCCTGGAAACAGGCCATCCTTTGTGCCCAACTCCCTCGGCCAGGCACGCGGCCTCAGCCACCTACAATCCCGAACGGAACAGGATATCTTCCAGATGCAGGATGCTTCATACAGGAAGACTAGAATCCCCTGGAGGGCCAAAGGCCTCCTACAAACTGACATCAGGCACCTGGGCAGCTGAATTTGCTTTCATCTGGAATCAGGCCAACATTTCTGCCCAACTTCCTCTGCCGGGCACCCGGCCTCGGCCACCTACAATTCGGAACGGAACAGGATTTCTTCCAGATGCAAGCTGCCACATGTTGGTAGCACGGCTTCCCGTGGAGGGCCAAAGGCCTCCTACAAACAGACATCAGGTATCTGGGCAGGTGACTTTACTTACCCCTGGAAACACGCCATCCTTTGGGCCCAACTCCCTCTGCCGGGCACCCGGCCTCGGCCACCTACAGTCCCCAACGGAACAGGATTTCTTCCAGATGCAAGCTGCCACAAGCTGGAAGGCTGGCTTCTCTTGGAGAGCCAAAGGCCTCCTCCAAACTGACATCAGTCACCTAGGTAGGTTACTTTACTTTCCCCTGGAAGCAAGCAATCCTTCGTCCCCAACTCCCTCTGCCGGCCATTCGGCCTCGGCCACCTACAATCCCGAACGGAACAGGATTTCCTCCAGATGCAAGCTGCCACAAGCTGGAAGACTAGTTTCCCTTGGAGGGCCAAAGGCCTCTTACATGCTGACATCAGGCACGTGGGCAGGAGACTTAACCAACCCCTGGAAACAGGCTATCCTTTGTGCCCAACTCTCTCTGCCAGGCACCCGTCCTCGGCCACCTACAATCCCGAACGGAACAGGATTTCTTCAAGATGCAGGCTGCTTCAAACAGGAAGCCTGGCTTCCCTTGGAGGGCCAAAGGTCTCCTACAAACTGATATCAGGCACCTGGGCAGCTGACTTTACTTACCCGTGGATAGAGGCCATCCTTTGTGCCCAACTCCCTCTGCCGGGCACCAGGCCTCGGCCACCTACAATCCCGAACGGAACAGCATTTCTTCCAGATGCAAGCTGCCACAAACTGGATAACTAGCTTCCCTTGGAGGGCCAAAGGCCTCCTACAAACTGACATCAGGTACCTGGGCAGCTGACTTTACTTAACCCAGGAAACAGGCCATCCTTTGGGCCCAACTCCCTCTGCCGGGCACCCGGCCTCGGCCACCTACTATCCCGAACGGAACAGGATTTCTTCCAGATGCAAGCTGCCACAAGCTGGAAGGCTGGCTTCTCTTGGAAGACCAAAGGCCTCCTCCAAACTGACATCAGGCACCTGGGTATGTTACTTTACTTACCCTTGGAAGCAGGCAATCCTTTGTGCCCAACTCCCTCTGCCGGGCACCCGGCCTCGGCCACTTACAATCCTAAAATGAAAACGATTTCTTACAGATGCAAGCTGCCAAATGCTCGAAGGCTGCATTCCCGTGGAGGACCAAAAGCCTCCTACAAACTGACATAATGTATCTGGCTAGGTGACTTTACTTACCCCTGGAAGCAGGCAATCCTTTGTGCCCAACACCCTCTGCCGGGCACCCGGCCTCGGCCACCTACAATCCCGAACGGAACAGGATTTCTTCCAGATGCAAGCTGCCACAAGCTGGAAGCCTGGCTTCGAGTGGTCGGCCAAAGGCCTCCTACAAACTGACTTCAGGCGCCTGAGCATGTGACTTTACTTACCCCTGGAAGCAAGCAATCCTTTGTGCCTTACCCCCTCTGCCGGGCACCAGGCCTCGGCCACCTACAATCCCAAACGGAACAGGATTTCTTCCAGATGCAAGCTGCCACAAACTGGAAGGCTGGCGTCCCTTGGAGGGTCAAAGGCCTCCTACAAACTGACATCAGGCACCTGGGCAGCTGACTTTACTTAGCCCTGGAAAAAGGCCATCCTTTGTGCCCAACTCCGTGTGGCAGGAACCCAGCCTAGGACACCTACAATCCCGAACGGAACAGCATTTCTTCCAGATGCAAGCTGCCACAAACTGGAAGACTAGCTTCCCTAGGAGGGCCAAAGGCCTCATACAAACTGACATCAGGCATCTGGGCAGCTGACTTTACTTACCCCTGGAAACACACCATCCTTTGTACCCAACTCCCTCTGCCGGGCACCTGGCCTCGGACACCTACAATCCCGAACGAATCAGGATTTCTTCCAGATGCAAGCTGCCACAAGCTGGAAGCCTGGCTTCCCATGGAGGACCAATAGCCACCTGCTAAAAACTGACATCAGGCACCAGGGCAGCTGACTTTACTTACCCCTGGAAACAGGCCATCCTTTGTGCCCAACTCCCTCTGCCGGGCACCCAGCTTCGGCCACCTACAATCTAGAACGGAACAGGATTGCTTCCTGATGCCAGCTGCCAAAATCTGGAAGCCTGGCTTCCCTTTGGAAGGCCAAAAGCTTCATAGAAACTGACATCAGGCACCTGAGAAGGTGACTTTACTTCTCGTTAGAAAAAGGCCATCCTTTGTGCTGAATGCCCTGTGCCGGGCACTCGGCCTCGGCCACCTACAATCCCGAACAGAACAGGATTACTTCCAGATGCAAGCTGCCACAAGCTGGAAGCCTGGCTTCCCTTGGAGGGCCAAAGGCCTCCTACAATTGGACATCAGGCACCTCGGCAGCTGACTTTACTTACCTTTGGAAACAGGCCATCCTTTGGGCCCAACTCCCTCTGCCGGGCACCTGGTTCTGGCCACCTACAACCCCGAACGGAACAGGATTTCTTCCAGATGCAAACAGTCTGGATCAGGAAGACTAGCTTCCTCTTAAAGGGCCAAAGGCCTCTTACAAACTGACATCACGCACCTGGGCAGCTGACTTTACTAACCCTTGGAAACAGGCCATCCTTTGTGCCCAACTCCCTCTGCCGGGCGACCGGGCTCGGCCACCAACAATCCCGAACGGAACAGGATTTCTTCCAGATGCAAGCTGCAACAAGCTGGGTACCTGGCTTCCCTTGGAGGGCCAAAAGCCTCCTACAAACTGACATCAGGCACCTGGGCAGCTGACTTTACTTACTTAGGGAATCAGACCATCCTTTGTGCCCAACTCCCTCTGCCGGGCACTCTGCCTCGGCCACCTACAATCCCGAACGAATCAAGATTTCTTCCAGATGCAAGCTGCCACAAGCTGGAAGCCTGGCTTCCCTTGGAGGGCCAAAGGCCTCCTACAAACTGACATCAGGCACCTGGGCAGCTGACTTTACTCACCCCTAGAAACAGGCCATTTTTTGTGCCCAACTCCCTCTGCTGGGCCACCGGCCTCGGCCACCTACAACCCCAAAAGGAACAGGATTTCTTCCAGATGCAAGCTACGACAAGCTGGAAGCTTGGCTTCCCTGGGAGGGCAAAAGGCCTCCTACAAACTGACATCACGCACCTGGGCAGGTGACTTTACTTAACCCTGGAAACAGGCCATCCTTTGGGCCCAACTCCCTCTGCCGGTCACCCGGCCTCGGCCACCTACTATCCCGAACGGAACAGGATTTCTTCCAGATGCAAGCTGCCACAAGCTGGAAGGCTGGCTTCTCTTGGAAGACCAAAGGCCTCCTCCAAACTGACATCAGGCACCTGGGTATGTTACTTTACTTACCCTTGGAAGCAGGCAATCCTTTGTGCCCAACTCCCTCTGCCGGGCACCCGGCCTCGGCCACTTACAATCCTAAAAAGAAAACGATTTCTTACAGATGCAAGCTGCCAAATGCTCGAAAGCTGCATTCCCGTGGAGGGCCAAAAGCCTCCTACAAACTGACATAATGTATCTGGCTAGGTGACTTTACTTACCCCTGGAAGCAGGCAATCCTTTGTGCCCAACACCCTCTGCCGGGCACCCGGCCTCGGCCACCTACAATCCCGAACGGAACAGGATTTCTACCAGATGCAAGCTGCCACAAGCTGGAAGCCTGGCTTCGAGTGGTCGGCCAAAGGCCTCCTACAAACTGACTTCAGGCGCCTGGACATGTGACTTTACTTACCCCTGGAAGCAAGCAATCCTTTGTGCTTTACCCCCTCTGCCGGGCACCAGGCCTCGGCCACCTACAATCCCAAACGGAACAGGATTACTTCCAGATGCAAGCTGCCACAAACTGGAAGGCTGGCGTCCCTTGGAGGGTCAAAGGCCTCCTACAAACTGACATCAGGCACCTGGGCAGCTGACTTTACTTAGCCCTGGAAAAAGGCCATCCTTTGTGCCCAACTCCGTGTGGCAGGAACCCAGCCTAGGACACCTACAATCCCGAACGGAACAGGATTTCTTCCAGATGCAAGCTGCCACAAACTGGAAGACTAGCTTCCCTAGGATGGCCAAAGGCCTCCTACAAACTGACATCAGGCATCTGGGCAGCTGACTTTACTTACCCCTGGAAACACACCATCCTTTGTACCCAACTCCCTCTGCCGGGCACCTGGCCTCGGACACCTACAATCCCGAACGAATCAGGATTTCTTCCAGATGCAAGCTGCCACAAGCTGGAAGCCTGGCTTCCCATGGAGGACCAATAGCCACCTGCTAAAAACTGACATCAGGCACCAGGGCAGCTGACTTTACTTACCCCTGGAAACAGGCCATCCTTTGTGCCCAACTCCCTCTGCCGGGCACCCAGCTTCGGCCACCTACAATCTAGAACGGAACAGGATTGCTTCCTGATGCTAGCTGCCAAAATCTGGAAGCCTGGCTTCCCTTTGGAGGGCCAAAAGCTTCATAGAAACTGACATCAGGCACCTGAGAAGGTGACTTTACTTCTCGTTAGAAAAAGGCCATCCTTTGTGCTGAACGCCCTGTGCCAGGCACTCGGCCTCGGCCACCTACAATCCCGAACAGAACAGGATTACTTCCAGATGCAAGCTGCCACAAGCTGGAAGCCTGGCTTCCCTTGGAGGGCCAAAGGCCTCCTACAATTGGACATCAGGTACCTCGGCAGCTGACTTTACTTACCTTTGGAAACAGGCCATCCTTTGGGCCCAACTCCCTCTGCCGGGCACCTGGTTCTGGCCACCTACAATCTCGAACGGAACAGGATTTCTTCCAGATGCAAGCAGTCTGGATCAGGAAGACTAGCTTCCTCTTAAAGGGCCAAAGGCCTCTTACAAACTGACATCACGCACCTTGGCAGCTGACTTTACTAACCCTTGGAAACAGGCCATCCTTTGTGCCCAACTCCCTCTGCCGGGCGACCGGGCTCGGCCACCAACAATCCCGAACGAATAAGGATTTCTTCCAGATGCAAGCTGCAACAAGCTGGGTACCTGGCTTCCCTTGGAGGGCCAAAAGCCTCCTACAAACTGACATCAGGCACCTGGGCAGCTGACTTTACTTACTTAGGGAATCAGACCATCCTTTGTGCCCAACTCCCTCTGCCGGGCACTCTGCCTCGGCCACCTACAATCCCGAACGAATCAAGATTTCTTCCAGATGCAAGCTACGACAAGCTGGAAGCCTGGCTTCCCTTGGAGGGCAAAAGGCCTCCTACAAACTGACATCACGCACCTGGGCAGGTGACTTTACTTAACCCTGGAAACAGGCCATCCTTTGGGCCCAACTCCCTCTGCCGGTCACCCGGCCTCGGCCACCTACTATCCCGAACGGAACAGGATTTCTTCCAGATGCAAGCTGCCACAAGCTGGAAGGCTGGCTTCTCTTGGAAGACCAAAGGCCTCCTCCAAACTTACATCAGGCACCTGGGTATGTTACTTTACTTACCCTTGGAAGCAGGCAATCCTTTGTGCCCAACTCCCTCTGCCGGGCACCCGGCCTCGGCCACTTACAATCCTAAAATGAAAACGATTTCTTACAGATGCAAGCTGCCAAATGCTCGAAAGCTGCATTCCCGTGGAGGGCCAAAAGCCTCCTACAAACTGACATAATGTATCTGGCTAGGTGACTTTACTTACCCCTGGAAGCAGGCAATCCTTTGTGCCCAACACCCTCTGCCGGGCACCCGGCCTCGGCCACCTACAATCCCGAACGGAACAGGATTTCTTCCAGATGCAAGCTGCCACAAGCTGGAAGCCTGGCTTCGAGTGGTCGGCCAAAGGCCTCCTACAAACTGACTTCTGGCGCCTGGGCATGTGACTTTACTTACCCCTGGAAGCAAGCAATCCTTTGTGCCTTACCCCCTCTGCCGGGCACCAGGCCTCGGCCACCTACAATCCCAAACGGAACAGGATTTCTTCCAGATGCAAGCTGCCACAAACTGGAAGGCTGGCGTCCCTTGGAGGGTCAAAGGCCTCCTACAAACTGACATCAGGCACCTGGGCAGCTGACTTTACTTAGCCCTGGAAAAAGGCCATCCTTTGTGCCCAACTCCGTGTGGCAGGAACCCAGCCTAGGACACCTACAATCCCGAACGGAACAGCATTTCTCCCAGATGCAAGCTGCCACAAACTGGAAAACTAGCTTCCCTAGGAGGGCCAAAGGCCTCCTACAAACTGACATCAGGCATCTGGGCAGCTGACTTTACTTACCCCTGGAAACACACCATCCTTTGTACCCAACTCCCTCTGCCGGGCACCTGGCCTCGGACACCTACAATCCCGAACGAATCAGGATTTCTTCCAGATGCAAGCTGCCACAAGCTGGAAGCCTGGCTTCCCATGGAGGACCAATAGCCACCTGCTAAAAACTGACATCAGGCACCAGGGCAGCTGACTTTACTTAGCCCTGGAAAAAGGCCATCCTTTGTGCCCAACTCCCTCTGCCGGGCACCCAGCTTCGGCCACCTACAATCTAGAACGGAACAGGATTGCTTCCTGATGCCAGCTGCCAAAATCTGGAAGCCTGGCTTCCCTTTGGAGGGCCAAAAGCTTCATAGAAACTGACATCAGGCACCTGAGAAGGTGACTTTACTTCTCGTTAGAAAAAGGCCATCCTTTGTGCTGAATGCCCTGTGCCGGGCACTCGGCCTCGGCCACCTACAATCCCGAACAGAACAGGATTACTTCCAGATGCAAGCTGCCACAAGCTGGAAGCCTGGCTTCCCTTGGAGGGCCAAAGGCCTCCTACAAACTGACATCAGGCACCTCGGCAGCTGACTTTACTTACCTTTGGAAACAGGCCATCCTTTGGGCCCAACTCCCTCTGCCGGGCACCTGGTTCTGGCCACCTACAATCCCGAACGGAACAGGATTTCTTCCAGATGCAAACAGTCTGGATCAGGAAGACTAGCTTCCTCTTAAAGGGCCAAAGGCCTCTTACAAACTGACATCACGCACCTGGGCAGCTGACTTTACTAACCCTTGGAAACAGGCCATCCTTTGTGCCCAACTCCCTCTGCCGGGCGACCGGGCTCGGCCACCAACAATCCCGAACGAATAAGGATTTCTTCCAGATGCAAGCTGCAACAAGCTGGGTACCTGGCTTCCCTTGGAGGGCCAAAAGCCTCCTACAAACTGACATCAGGCACCTGGGCAGCTGACTTTACTTACTTAGGGAATCAGACCATCCTTTGTGCCCAACTCCCTCTGCCGGGCACTCTGCCTCGGCCACCTACAATCCCGAACGAATCAAGATTTCTTCCAGATGCAAGCTGCCACAAGCTGGAAGCCTGGCTTCCCTTGGAGGGCCAAAGGCCTCCTACAAACTGACATCAGGCACCTGGGCAGCTGACTTTACTCACCCCTAGAAACAGGCCATTTTTTGTGCCCAACTCCCTCTGCTGGGCCACCGGCCTCGGCCACCTACAACCCCAAAAGGAACAGGATTTCTTCCAGATGCAAGCTACGACAAGCTGGAAGCCTGGCTTCCCTTGGAGGGCAAAAGGCCTCCTACAAACTGACATCACGCACCTGGGCATGTGACTTTACTTAACCCTGGAAACAGGCCATCCTTTGGGCCCAACTCCCTCTGCCGGTCACCCGGCCTCGGCCACCTACTATCCCGAACGGAACAGGATTTCTTACAGATGCAAGCTGCCAAATGCTCGAAAGCTGCATTCCCGTGGAGGGCCAAAAGCCTCCTACAAACTGACATAATGTATCTGGCTAGGTGACTTTACTTACCCCTGGAAGCAGGCAATCCTTTGTGCCCAACACCCTCTGCCGGGCACCCGGCCTCGGCCACCTACAATCCCGAACGGAACAGGATTTCTTCCAGATGCAAGCTGCCACAACCTGGAAGACTAGCTTCCGTTTGAGGGCCAAAGGCCTCCTACAAACTGACACCAGGCACCTGGGCAGCTGACTTTACTTACCCCTGGAAACAGGCCATCCTTTGTGCCCAACTGCCTCTGCCGGGCACCAGGCCTCGGCCACCTACAATCCCGAACGGAACAGCATTTCTTCCAGATGCAAGCTGCCACAAACTGGAAGACTAGCTTCCGTAGGAGGGCCAAAGGCCTCCTACAAACTGACACCAGGCACCTGGGCAGCTGACTTTACTTACCCCTGGAAACAGGCCATCCTTTGTGCCCAACTCCCTCTGCCGGGCACCCAGCTTCG
The DNA here is from genome assembly GCF_029207755.1 of Chamaea fasciata. Lineage (NCBI taxonomy): Eukaryota > Metazoa > Chordata > Aves > Passeriformes > Sylviidae > Chamaea > Chamaea fasciata. The sequence goes on from NW_027094411.1 coordinate 40,931, forward strand.
GCCACCTACAATCTAGAACGGAACAGGATTGCTTCCTGATGCCAGCTGCCAAAATCTGGAAGCCTGGCTTCCCTTTGGAGGGCCAAAAGCTTCATAGAAACTGACATCAGGCACCTGAGAAGGTGACTTTACTTCTCGTTAGAAAAAGGCCATCCTTTGTGCTGAACGCCCTGTGCCGGGCACTCGGCCTCGGCCACCTACAATCCCGAACAGAACAGGATTACTTCCAGATGCAAGCTGCCACAAGCTGGAAGCTTGGCTTCCCTTGGAGGGCCAAAGGCCTCCTACAATTGGACATCAGGCACCTCGGCAGCTGACTTTACTTACCTTTGGAAACAGGCCATCCTTTGGGCCCAACTCCCTCTGCCGGGCACCTGGTTCTGGCCACCTACAATCCCGAACGGAACAGGATTTCTTCCAGATGCAAGCTGCCACAAGCTGGAAGGCTGGCTTCTCTTGGAAGACCAAAGGCCTCCTCCAAACTGACATCAGGCACCTGGGTATGTTACTTTACTTACCCTTGGAAGCAGGCAATCCTTTGTGCCCAACTCCCTCTGCCGGGCACCCGGCCTCGGCCACTTACAATCCTAAAATGAAAACGATTTCTTACAGATGCAAGCTGCCACAAACTGGAAGGCTGGCGTCCCTTGGAGGGTCAAAGGCCTCCTACAAACTGACATCAGGCACCTGGGCAGCTGACTTTACTTACCCTTGGAAACAGGCCATCCTTTGTGCCCAACTCCCTCTGCTGGGCCACCGGCCTCGGCAACCTACAACCCAAAAATGAAGAGGATTTCTTCCAGATACAAGCTGCCACAAGCTGGAAGCTTGGCTTCCCTGGGAGGGCAAAAGGCCTCCCACAAACTGACATCACGCACCTGGGCAGGTGACTTTACTTACCCCCGGAAACAGGCTATCGTTTTTGCCGAACTCCCTCTGCCGGGCACCTGGCCTCGGCCACCTACAATCTCGAACGAATCAAGATTACATCCAGATGCAAGCAGCCACAAAGTGGAAGCCTGGCTTCCCTTGGAGGGCCAAAGGCCTCCTACAAACTGACATCAGGCACCTGGGCAGCTGACATTACTTTCCTCTGGAAACAGGCCATCCTTTGTGCCCAACTTCCTCTGCCGGGCACCCGGCTTCGGCCACGTATAATCCCTAACAGAACAGCATTTCTTCCAGATGCAAGCAGTCTGGATCAGGAAGACTAGCTTCCTCTTAAAGGGCCAAAGGCATCTTACAAACTGACATCACGCACCTGGGCAGCTGACTTTACTAACCCTTGGAAACAGGCCATCCTTTGTGCCCAACTCCCTCTGCCGGGCGCCCGGGCTCGGCCACCAACAATCCCGAACGAATAAGGATTTCTTCCAGATGCAAGCTGCAACAAGCTGGGTACCTGGCTTCCCTTGGAGGGCCAAAAGCCTCCTACATACTGACATCAGGCACCTGGGCAGCTGACTTTACTTACTTAGGGAATCAGACCATCCTTTGTGCCCAACTCCCTCTGCCGGGCACTCTGCCTCGGCCACCTACAATCCCGAACGGATCAGGATTTCTTCCAGATGCAAGCTGCCACAAGCTGGAAGCCTGGCTTCCCTTGGAGGGCCAAAGGCCTCCTACAAACTGACATCAGGCACCTGGGCAGCTGACTTTACTCACCCCTAGAAACAGGCCATCCTTTGTGCCCAACTCCCTCTGCTGGGCCACCGGCCTCGGCCACTTACAACCCCGAAAGGAACAGGATTTCTTCCAGATACAAGCTGCCACAAGCTGGAAGCTTGGCTTCCCTGGGAGGGCAAAAGGCCTTCCACAAACTGACATCACGCACCTGGGCAGGTGACTTTACTTACCCCCGGAAACAGGCTATCGTTTTTGCCGAACTCCCTCTCCCGGGCACCTGGCCTCGGCCACCTACAATCTCGAACGAATCAAGATTACATCCAGATGCAAGCAGCCACAAACTGGAATCCTGGCTTCCCTTGGACGGCCAAAGGCCTCCTACAAACTGACATCAGGCACCTGGGCAGCTGACATTACTTTCATCTGGAAACAGGCCATCCTTTGTGCCCAACTTCCTCTGCCGGGCACCCGGCTTCGGCCACGTATAATCCCTAACAGAACAGCATTTCTTCCAGACGCAAGCAGTCTGGATCAGGAAGACTAGCTTCCTCTTAAAGCGCCAAAGGCGTCTTACCAACTGACATCACGCACCTGCGCAGCTGACTTTACTAACCCTTGGAAACAGGCCATCCTTTGTGCCCAACTCCCTCTGCCGGGCGCCCGGGCTCGGCCACCAACAATCCCGAACGAATCAGGATTTCATCCAGATTCAAGCTCCCACGAACTGGAAGCCTGGCTTCCCTTGGAGGGCCAAAGCCCTCCTACAGTCTGACACCAGGCACCTGGGCAGCTGACTTTACTTTCATCTGGAACAGGCCGTCATTTGTGCCCAACTCCCTCTGCTGGGCACCCGGCTTCGGCCACCTACAATCCCAAACGGAACAGGATTTCTTCCAGATGCAAGCTGCCACAAGCTGGAAGCCTGGCTTCCCTTGGAGGGCCAAAGGCCTCCTACAAACTGACATCAGGCACCTGGGCAGCTGAATTTACTTAAACCCCTGGAAACAGGCCATCCTTTGTGCCCAACTCCTTCTGCCGGGCACCCGGCCTCGGCCACCTACAATCCCGAACGGAACAGGATTTCTTCCAGATGCAAGCTGCCACAAGCAGGAAGACTGGCTTCCCTGGGAGGGCCAAAGGCCTCCTATAAACTGACATCAGGCATCTGGGTAGGTGACTTTACTTACCCCTGGAAACAGGCCATCCTTTGTGCCCAACTCCTTGTGCCGGCATCGTGGTTCTGCCACCTACAATCCTGAACGAATCAGGATTTTTTCCAGATGCAAGCTGCCACAAGGTGGAAGCCTGGCTTCCCATGGAGGGTCAAAGGCCGGCTACAAACTGACATCAGGCACCTGCGCAGCTGACTATACTTACCTCTGGAAACAGGCCATCCTTTGTGCCCAACTCCCTGTGCCGGGCACTCGGCCTCAGCCCCCTACAATCCCGAACGAATCAGGATTTCTTGCAGATGCAAGCAGCCAAAAGCTGGAAGACTGGCTTCCCTGGGAGGGCCAAAGGCCTCCTACAAACTGACATCACGCACCTGGGTAGTTGACTTTACTTACCCCTGGAAACAGGCCATCCTTTGTGCCCAACTCCCTCTGCCGGGCACTTGGCTTCGGCCATCTATATTCCTGAACGAATCAGGATTTCTTCCAGAGGCAAGCCGCCACAAACTGTCTCTCCTGGCTTCCCTTGGAGGGACAAAGGCCTCTTGCAAACTGACATCAGGCACCTGGGCAGCTGACTTCATTTTCTTTTTCTAAGGGCCATCCTTTGTGCCCAACTCCCTGTGCCTGGCACCTGGCCTCTGCCACCTACAATCCTGAACAGAACAGGATTTCTTCCAGATGCAAGCTGCCTCGAACAGGAAGACTAGCTTCCCTTGGAGGGCCAAAGGCCTCCTACAAACTGACATCACGCACCTGGACAGCTGACTTTACTTACCCCTGGAAACAGGCCATCCTTTTTGCCCAACTCTTTGTGCCGGCATCGTGGTTCTGCCACCTACAATCCTGAACGGAACAGGATTTCTTCCAGATGCAAGCTTCCTAGAACAGGAAGACTACGTTCCCTTGGAGGGCCAAAGGCCTGCTACAAACTGACATCAGGCACCTGGGCAGCTGACTTTACTTACCCTTGGAAACAGGCCATCCTTTGTGCCCAACTCCCTTTGCCGGGCACTCGGCCTCGGCCACCTACAACCCCGAATGAATCAGGATTCCTTTCAGATGCAAGCTGCCACAAGCTGGAAGCCTGGCTTCCCTTTGAGGGCCAAAGACCTCCTACAAACTGACATAAGGCACCTAGGCAGGTGAGTTCAGTTTCCCTTTTCTAAGGGCCATTCCTTTGTGCCCAACTCCCTCTGCCTGGCATCGTGCTTCTTTTTTTAATTCAGGGTTAGATAAACCAGAAAAAGAAATGAGAAAAGCAAAACACAAGTTGTCAGAGTAGCTGTCCATCAAATTAGAATCAATTGAGTGATTATAAATTATGAAACAATATGTCTGTAATTGCTCATAGGGGTCTTTTACTCTTGACTGTGGCTCAATCAAGATCAGCCGAACACTTACTAATGCTCTGCTTCTTCAGCTCTAACTCTGCACCCACCTGTACTCATTTATCCTTAAACTAGATACACTGCCAAGGAAAAGTGTGACTGATCACAAGTTTAAGTCATTAGTACCAGCTGTATAAATAGCTTGTGTATATGCTTTTAATGATCAGAAGAAAATATCACTCAGTTTCAAAGATATAGCACATAATGATCGGCATTTCTGGATTCTGTCTACAAACAAATTATTTGTTTGGTGCTCTAAGCAATTACTTCTTGTTCCTGGAAATGCTATTCTACATGGGGGAATTCTTCGTCCTAATATTTTCACCCCTTTGATGGGAGGCTTCTATTCATAGGTTTTTGGCGGTTTTTTTGTAAACGTACATGGAGTTTGCTTGTTTGGATAGGTTTTGTTATTTTTGTGTACTTAAGAGCAATTTTAAAACATTCCCATCCAAAGAAGTGTCATACAACAAAATAGGATTTGAAAGGTTACAAGATCCTCTGTTCTATTACTTTCTGAAACTATTCCAGTAGTTCTTTCACTTGAATACTTCCTTAGTACTGATAGTGTTCTTGTGGCTATTAAAACAAAGCACCCAGGATACAATGTCTTCCCATCATTCTTGATGTTCAGTCATGCTCTAAACACTCCTGCCCATTCACAAGGCTCTCACGAGCCACAGGGACATTTCCCACTGCTCCTTACTTACCCCTGATGCCTTCATGTCTTCTAAACGCTCCCAACATTTAATGGTTTTTACAGCACTTCTGTCAACATCCAAGTTCCATATTTGTATTTAAAGTCATTTTCAGCTTCCTTAATATGGAGTTTTCCAACTGACACGTCTGTAAGTGCGCACTCTCCTGTTTAACTACTGGTCACCACAAATATTTAAAGGAATTCAGGCACGCTTTCTTCAGCAATCCCTTGAAAAGAAGAAACCTGGATTATCAGACAAAGGCTACAAAATGGCACTGATGATCTGGCTCAGCACTGTGCCCTGAAGGCTGTTGCAGGCAGAGTAGTTCAGCCGCAAGATCATCGCCCCTTTCTACATTATCTGGAAATATTTCTTTAGCTCAACAGGGAGACAAGCTACACCAAAAATCCACACCTTATTGCCTATTTTCATTGTTTGTCTAACAGTTCTTTTGGTGGCTCTTCCCCAGCGTAACACCTAAATTCCACAAATACGGGAATTCTATTTCAAACTGCACCCACTTCTCATACCACATTGCTCCATATTCAGTAAAGCAAATGAAGTTCTGATGTATTTGAAACAAGACCACTGCCTGCAGGAGCTGTACTAGGGTACTACTGGTGCCTAAGAGAATCCAAAACTCCCTCAGAATAATGTCACTGCCCAAAAATACCTAGATTCCACTCAAATCTTCCCTAACACGTTACCAAGTCCTACAAGATCAGATGCTACTTAGATGTGAACGTTCCAGGGTGTTGCTCATTGCTCAAATTGTGACTGAACTTCAATCACAATTGAATGGGAGTGTTTTCAAGCCTCAATTTCCTCACTCGTATTTCCATAGAGAAATTTAATTTCTGCTGGAATCTACAACATTTTTTCCAAAGGCAGATAGAATACTGGTTCCAACCAACTTGGAGCTGCAGTAAAGAAAAACACTGGAAATACTTTAAGCAACTGCAGATGGCCATCAGGACTTGTGTACAAATACTCCTGGATCATTCAAGGAAGTATATTAATTCAAGACCACTGGAAAAAGGTACCAGTTAAAATGTCTGCCATCTCTCCTTGCAGTCACCAGGTGTATGTTTGGTGGCTGCGTGCTTCACTTCAGCACAAGGAAGACTTGGCATTTTTAATTTACAAGCTGCAGGTAAACTTTGAAGATGTTACTGGTTGTTGGCAGTATTGGCTGTTCAATTTGCTCTCTTCATACCCGCTTCTTTCTTCTCCACCTTGCCCCACACAGGAAAAAAAAAAACCTACGTAAGTGCTCTTCAGAGAGGAGAGACTAAATCACAAACACTTCAGGGCAGGAAGCTTCAACAGTTGAAGCTCTTATTTGCAAGTTCTGTAAATGCTATTTCATACAACTCGATATATTCGCCACCCCACCTTTTCCACAGGCAAACACTGTATCCATCCCTCCACCCCTGAAGCCCACCAGGGGCACTCCGGTATCTCTGCCACCATCTTGAGGAGCAACAGACTCTGAAACATTATTTTTAAGGAAATTGACAATTATACACACAGCATACGCTGTTTGCCTCTGCAAGTCACAGCCAACATTTCTATTCTTTCCTCCAACAATAAATTTAAAGTGTGTACTACATTTATATAAGAAGAATATATAACCCAAGAGCGCCGGCTGCAGCCCCACAAAGCCACCAAAAGTTTATTTTGTCTCGCAAAAGAAGGCAAGCACCTTTCAGAGGCATCACCATTTCCTTCTCTCCTGGATACAGATCCCTTCAGTCAGATTTGGCACACTCGCTTGCATTAAGAGGACAAGATGGAGCAATTCTGTCAGTGCAGCAGATTAAAAAAACCTGCCACCAAGAGGCTTTATTCCAAAGGCAATTCTCCTCTGATTCACAAAAGGTCTGCCTACCATACAGCCAAGCAGAGGCTCCCAGATGGTGCTGGCAAAGCAATCTCCACTTTCTCCCAACAGCACAGCAGCATGTTGATGTCTAGAAAAAATATTTCCAGTCCTGATCCCTTTGCTGTCAGTTCTGTAACATGCACTGCCCTGATTAAATAAATAAAAGCCTATCAACCACCAGCAGTTTCAAGACTTACATGAAGCTCTCCTACTCTTAGGGAAAAACCCCATGAAGTCAGCATTTAAAACCAAGAGAAAGTGCTTGGAATTATATCTCTTTCTTAATGACAGTCTCACTATTCCCTAAAGTTTGGGGAAGTTCTTTAAAGCCGCAACATTTTTGGCCAGGTGATCAATAGTTTGCTTCAGTACGAGACAGGACTAACACTGGACAGGTACCTCTAAAGTCACCAGAAACCAGCAGATTGCAGTTGGCTTCTCTCACAGACACACCTCTAAGCGATCTTGGCTCCCAGTTCCAGTCTCCTCCACCCTGGCATCCACACATGAACAAATGGACTAAGCAGCATTGCTCAAATCCTGCTGCACTTGCTTAACCTCCATAAGATTTCCCAGGAGAACTTTACTTTGTGGCACTTCTGCTCTCCTTCAATCCTGCAGCTCTTCTGCAAGTTTCTGCTCAAGACTTAGCACAGACTACTCAAGAAATCAGAACACAGGAACTCAGAAATATTTCAACAATTAAGCTTTCTTCTGGAGTAGAACCAACCATGTAAATCATACAACTAGAATATTTCCCTGATTTTTATTTTAAGCTTTAAAAAAAATCCACACTAATTAAAGGACCTTAATACATTGATAAAGTATTTACCAGGCCAATGAATAAAAAGGTTGAAGTTTCTCTCAAAGAAAAAAAACAAAACCAAACAACCAAAAAAACACAACCAAACAAGTCTAGGTGGGAGATAACAGGCACAGCACCCTGTGTCACATTTTTCTGTCTTGAAGAAAAAATAATGGGGATGTTTGGACAAGTATTTATCAGAACAAAGCCTACAGTGGCCCCTGAGGATAAAGTCAAATTTTTTCAATGCCAGCTAGTCAGTAGCTCATCGTGACTGTTAAAAAACTGAACTCAAGGACACTGGCAAAAGCAAGATTTGAGAACTGTAGATATACTATCAAATTTCTACCATGTGAAACCTATTTTGATGGCCACAACAAGCAAGACACATTCCCTAATGCACACATTTGTCATACTCAGGTTTGTTACACCGAGTGATTTAAAGTGACCCTGCAGAAAAACTGGTTTGCAAAGACAGCAGACAAGAAAAACTTAGAGGCCACAAAGAGTAGAAGAGGAAAAACTGAACCACCACTTGCTAATGATAGTTCAGTTCATGCACTTGTGTATGCAGACCCAGCCAAGCCAACAGAAGGTGAATGAAAAATCTGAAAGCACAATTGAGCAAACCTTCAAAAAATATCTATCACTTAAGAGGCCAATTTCATATGCACATGATGCTGAAAATTTAGAAGAATCAAAATAATTGAATACTGAAGCAGGAGAATAAGAGTCCATACCATTGACACACGATCATTTTTTCCTCTTAAAACAATGGGAGAAATGTCTTGTATTAAAACAATTGCTTTCTTTAGGACTTCTAAATTGCACTAAATATTAACCTTCCTAAAACTGCACAATGGCAAACCCAAATTAAAAAAAAAAAAACTTGGGACAAGAAGAAACAGTGATATATATGAACACAGTTCAACAGATCTCCATAGACACTCTTACATTTCAGAATTGAGTTCATATTGACTATCATACACATTAATTTGAAATCCCAGCTTTAGTCTTTCATACAAGTTCTACTTCTCAGTATTTTTTAATGAGGAACTAAGATCTTAATAAAGCCATTCATTTCATTGTATCCGAAAGTCCTTTGCCTGCTGTACATTTTCTCTGCAGCTGTAGGCATGCATGAGTATGCCTAGCATGTGCATCTGCGTATTTCTATTTACACTAGGAGTGCTTAAATATTCATCTGCAGTTATGTATTTATGTACACAGCTAAAACCACACAGCTATGTTAGATCTGATGTATTTTAATGGGGGTCAAATCTTCAATCCATGCTGGGATTTTCTGCTATTTAAGAGAAACAGGCTGTGGAGCATTTGATCTTTTTCTCCAAGAGCAAGATAAAATGTCCCAGATGTGCCCAATTCTCAAATGCATTGTTTGTATCTCTTGTAAGAACAAGTCTCCAGGCACCTGAGCAAAGATAACCCACGTTACATGGATACCTCACAGACTGGCAGCAAAGTGCTGTCATCTTACCAACCAATATTAAAAGCAGGCTACTGCATGAGGCTGCCAGAGAGGCTTAGGCAGTGCTGTTACAGCTCACATTTCGCACTTGGTTTGCTACAAGAAGCAACAAAAAATAGTATTTTTAGCTCACCAATAACAATAGGAAAAGAGCAAGTGCTTTCCATAAAGAAGGATTCTCACCTGACACCAGGAGCCCCCTGAAATCTTGGATACAATCAAGCTCTATGAAATACACTGCTGATATACCTTGCAGATAAGACAGAATTTTACACCAATCTCAGTTTCCCATCTTAATATATTCTCTTTGCTGTGACAGGTAATTATGCAGAGCAGGACAGCCCTCTGAATCGCTGTCTTGTAAAACAAACATCGCTTTAATTAACATAACCAGTACAACAAAACATTTTCTAAATTTGCACTCAAGAGAAAAGATTCCCTTCACTAAGACAGCAGCTTGAGGGCATTGAGAGGATTTTTTGGACTTGGGGGACAGGGACAGAGCAACATTACTTGTTTGTTTTCAGTTTTGTGCAGCTCCTCATCTGATTCACCGGCTATTGAGAACTGACAGAAATGCCACCTATCTTATCTAAACAGTTCTTATCTGACCTTTTTTGGCTTCTCTTGAGACAGACAGCAGGACTCTGGTACTGCTAAAGGAAAAAGTACTGCCTGGTATCTCTAAAAACACAGATTTTCAGAAAGAAAAGAACAGTCGAATGCATCAAACAAGAACACTTTATTCCTTCAATAATGCTTACGTATTTTCACTATTTCAAAGTCTCCAAATAAAGCTTAGAAATTAAACACGTTAATGCTACATTCAAATATTTCTCTCTTCTAACCTAAGCCAGGAAAAAAAAGAAAACCAAATCAGGAAAAGAAATCCTTATTTTTACTACAAAAAGTCTCAGTTTTCCACATGAGAAGCCACATTCTCAACAAATCGATGCCAGAAGAGTCAACATTATTGAAGAGGGTTAAAGTGAGCTGTCAAATTACCTTCCATCCTCTGAGGATGTGCACTACACTACCAGCATGTTTCCAGCTCTCACATTCAGAGTAGGAGAGCCAGGACTAAAACATCTGCTGGGCCTAACAAGGTCCATGTCACATCTCTGTGATAACACATTGCTCATGTCTATCACGTAACACAGGCAGAACATATTCTCCTGGTTTTAGCCCCTTAGATTCCTCGGTCTAAGCAAGAAATTGGCAGCCTGCCAGGCTTCCTATGGACCATTCTGGGGTGGGACCACCAGGTAAATCTCCCCGAGTCAGGTCATGATATCCTAAAGAGAGACACTGCCCTACTTCCCCATGGATAAATGGGATGATGAGCAGTGCAGCAGGAGCAGGAAGCTCTGCTAAGTTTCCACCACTGCCATGCATTTTCTCTTCACTAAACATCGATTTACTTGCAGGAAGAAAGGCTCCCCTAATAGAACCTGTTCTTTTTATTGCAACCAAGAGGGAAATGGCGAAAAAATAGCTTGAAACTATACCAGTTTCAAGCTATTATTAACTAGCAGGCATACACTGACAGTAGGAGAGATGCGGTGGCAAGAGGACTTTCAATAGCCAAAGAGCCCTTTCATCATCTGACCAGCTTCATCTATTGTATTCAAATAAATGTTAAAATACAGAGAAATCACACATATCTAGAGCCTTTACAAGGAGTATCCAGTTGCAGATTTCTTTCTGCACATGACTAAATTTAATGCATCCTTGCCGTATACAAAAAAAAAAAAAAAAAGCCTTGTGAAATGAGAGGTGCTAACATTTTCTAACAAATGCGATGACATTACAGAACAGGATCCTTTTTGTTACTCATGAAAACAACATGCACTTGGTGCAATTGATTTCACACATAAACGGCAACAGTTTCAAAGCCCAATATTGCTTTTTTTGGCCAGTTAGTAGAAACCCATTTCTAAAGCTGATAGCAACTCTGACAATTAATTACAAGCTCAAGATCAAGCATGTCAAATCCTTGTGAAATCCCTAGACATCAATCAGAATGACTCCTGAGGGCCTCCATAGAGTTCAGAGCAAGTATTCCCTCTTTTTGCAGATCATCTTTCAGTGCCTCTGAGCTGCACAGATTATCAGCAGGAATATTTTATGGAATAAGATCAAGGTAAATAGGACCAGGAGGTGTACAGTTTCCTGAGTTTAGGTACAACAGACTTGCCACAGGTAAATAACTGCTCACTTAGGCACTTATACATATTACAGCCTGGTGAGGGGTGGGGAAACACTCACAAAGGAGACTAAAACACACTGCAGGGCAAACTGCAATTCCACCAATCCACACCTGCAAAACTCATTTACCACAACCGTGCTCAGCACTCCATAAAGACTCCTAATGAATTTATGCAGCACCAGTACAAGTTGACAAATACATGAAAAACATTTTAAAAAAAATAACTATAATGTCATGATGTTCCTCATGCTGATCTGAGTCAGGGTAAGAGCTGAAGGGCATTTCCTTGTGAGCTGAGAGGCCCACAGAAATAACCCAGCCATGATTGTCCCCAAGGACAACAAATGGGGCAGACCCCACACTTCCAACAGGCTGAGCTAATCAACAGATCTGCACATCTACTGCAGAATCTGCATAAGAAATCGATTGAAACCATGTGTTGTTATGGATTCATTTTGCCAAAAAATTAACTGTGACGGGTTGGCACGGTAATGACTTGAACTTTTCCACAATACCATGAAGTACTGATGCTTCTGGAACAACAAAGTAGATTCTGATGTACCATTTAGCCTTCCTAGAAAGAAACCACGCCAACAAGATAAGGTAATCTTGAAATTGCCATCTCCAAGCTTCCTAAAACTGGAGAGAAGGTTTGAAATCTATTCGGACTCTGATTAAACTCAGCAATCAACACGGTAAAAAATATATTAAATAGAGCTTTTAAATAGACAAACTGCAACAGTATTAACTTATTTTCTTCTATTTCTCCTCCCTGGAATCAAGTACTCAGGAAAACTTCTTACTTCTACAACAGCATATTGACTTTTTGACACTATGATCATTAAAGTCAACGTGGAAAATACATGCCCAAATAGAAAATCTAGATGCTGAAAGGAATATCAACCAAGTCAAATCCAACTTTTAAAAACAGAATCCTCAAGAAATGAGTCACCCACCCCCAAAACAAATGCAGCAGGAGAGGCAACTTATTCATCTCACAGAGATCATTCTCCTATCTCTCCATGCTCTGCTCCAAAGTGTGTTCAAATCAAAGGTTCTCATTTTTTTTCCTCTTCCCCTCAAATGTATTTAATTAGGTTTTTTTTTTCTTTGAAGTCAAGGAAAAGAGGCCTATTTATTTCAAGGAATATTTAGCCTGGCTTTTTCCTTCCAGTGTTCTACCTCACTGCATCTTCAAACCCATTGTTCCATAGGGACAGGGAGGCATCCAAATAAAGATTAATAAAAAGGCAATTACTGTGGTATTATTAATTGAAGGAACAGGATCACTTTTTCCAGTGTCAATGAACTTCAATACACTAATAAAATTAACAAATATCAAAGTGGTTTGGGTCTGAAATAGAAACATTTCCATTAAATCTGAGTAGCTTTTCCAAATACTGGGCAAATAGTTTGATACACTTTGAAATACTAAAATATCTCCAGTGCTCCAAGATGAAGCTGAGCAAATTTCACTGTATGAAATGAGAGTAGACATTGTTTGCACCTTCTAAGCATGCATTATATTTTCATCTTGGTGCTTAAAACAAGGCCACTGCAAGGAGAATTTCCACTATCCCAGCTGTCAGTAACTGGTTTTGTGACTTACCTGCTGGGGAATTACTCACTTCCCATTGCAAATCTGAAATCACTGTTCATTTGGACAGACTGCTCCTGACTGCACCCTGATGATGTGTCCTCAGTCCAGCTCATGGCACTGGCAAGATAAATGTGTAGAATGAGATTAGGGGCAAAACACTAACAAATTTTGCTTAGATCAATGAGATGCACTCACACCCTGTCAGTACTACCTGACATCTTCCTGACAATATTATGAGGCAATTAATGTCTGTATGTCTTGGCTGATGGAGGTGAATTATGGTAAGTTCTAGGAGGCAACTGTCTAAAGCAGGGGAAGCTGATTAATTACCCAGCAATAATTCATTATTGAGACATTTAGGTTGACTTGTGCACCACAAAGTCAGAGAGAGCAGGAAACAATCAAACCTATGAATACTATTCAGACTAAACTCTTTGCAGCTATAGCCATAGAGGCACATATACATAGAAAATAACACCATCTCAGAGAAATAAGGTGCTTGGAAGCAAATCCTCAAACCAAGTGGGCAGTCTCCATCCCATACAACGGATGTATCAGCACATGCAGCAGGAGCGCCTGTGCTGGAATTCTCACTATTTCTCAGGTCTGCCTGTTTCCTGTATCAAACAATGATCACACACCCAGGGGCACAAATGAGGAGCCAGTCTGCAAAGCCTTGGGCTTTGATCTCACACTGCTACACTGAAGCAAATGGACAGGAAAATAGAAGAAGCCTGTAAACACCTCTGCTGATAAAGATCTGTATGTTAATACCTTTAACATTGACTACATCTAATTTAAAGCTGATATCTGCCTGCATATCACATACAAGTCTCTTTTCAGGTGTACAAAAAATGTGTCTATTTCACAGCATTTCTTCCTTTACTTCTCCACCTGGATCATACAGAAAATACATTTCTTGGCCACCAGCAAATCATTACCCCTCATGGGGGCTGTTCCCTAAAGAGTTTAAGTACCAGAACAATGGACTACTGCACAGCACCAAATTTCAATTGTGACTTAACTATTCCACAAAGGGGATTTACTGTAGTGACACCTCTCAGGAATACACCATTATTTTAAATTTCACTGATATTTTCCACTAACAAAACAGCACTTCTACTTTAGCAGTGATTCGAAGATGGAAACTTTCCATAAAGCCTTTTCTTTCTTCTGGGTGTCAGAGTTGTCCTCAAAGTCCTTCTGTGTTAAAAATTAATTGTCTGGTTTGGTCTAACACACCCAATGTATTAGTTAAGGAGTACATGCACAGTAATATTTCAGAAAGATTACAACCCTCCTCCCCAGAATCTTGGATGGCAATTTTGGGTTACTCTGAACCTCTCTCCAGCTTTGGCTTCTGAACTTTTCATTAGTTTTCCTCTTTTTGTAACCTGCTGTCCAAATACCAGAACAACCACTTGACCATTTCCATAAACAAAACATCCTCTGCAAAAGTCTTCAGTCAGAATCTTATTATTAAAGCAAGTTTTTCCAAACAGTTTCTGCTGCAGAGTCAAAGGGCCCTCTGCTCAGAATCCTTTTCCTTAAAAGGATGGGGATATGGATGATTTCTGTGCCTTGTAAAGGTCCAGTGCCATTCACCTCTGGATACCAAACTGTTCTTACATCTGACTGGGGATGTAGTCACGGAAGATGAGAGGATTTCTCTCTAGCAATGATATCCTGCCCCTTGGCAGATATCAGGCAGTTCAAATCAAATTTCAGGTTTAGCTCACAACACTCAGGATGCTGACAGATGATGGAAGCACTGTCATAGCAGCTCTAGCTTGACTTTCCGCCTACACTACTGCACATTTTAAATCACTTCCAAACAGGATCACTAGAAATGGGCAGCGATCCTTAAATCATCCATGAAAACACAATGGCATCCAACAGGTGTTTGCTTGAGTTATCCCCCTAAGGGAAGGCAGTACTTAAACAGGCATATAGAGGAAAAAAGGAATAATTCTGTTCCTAAGAGCTGCCTCCTTCCCCTGTCTCCTCATTTCACATCAACATCTAAGAGGTCAACATTCAAGAGCTTTTCTTACAGTCTCTTCTTGAACTCCTCGGACTTGTTCTCATCTCAGTATATCCAGGTAACTCCATTTAGAGTTAGTATATCCAGGTAACTCCATTTAGAGTTACTGGAGATTTGTTCATCACGTTTATTATCTTCCAAGCTACTAGGCAAACCAAGTGGGTTATCCTGTCTTAAAAATTCCAGGTCTGCCTGACCAATATATGATAGACATTCAATTTAGGAAATACTGCCAAAAAGAAGACATTTCCCTGATCTTCTGAGTATAGTGGACACCACATAAAAGTACTAGAGCAGAGCCATGAAAACCAGAGCAAGGGGAACAATGCCTGGCCCAGAATTGTCTCTCTCACACAGAAAAAAAAGTCAGAACAATTAGGAGGAAGTCCAAGATTATTTAGATGATAACCATGTGTCCACCAAAACACTGCACTGGGGAAATGGATGGAGTCTAGAGAATTAGAGCAGCTGCCAACATGAGACTTAAGTTTGTAAACACACTTTTCATTGTAACTCTCCACAAAAAACCTTGGGACCTTTCACTACTCTCCCCAGAGGTTTTGGCCTTGTTATTAGTTTGCTTGGTGCCAGTTTGAGTGCCACTGAACCCACCTTATAATTTATCTTCAGAATATTTAATTAGATGAATTTTGTGCTCTATTAACATGCTTGGGTTTAACTTTTTGCCTTATTTAACATTATAAAGTAGATAAAGGATAGGGCCTATAATTGTTTACATCGCATTAGGCACAATTTCTGCATTCTGTGAATGCTTCCTCATTAGTTTTTCTCTGCTTGCTTAATTTATCCACTCCAAAAGACTGAATTCATTAACTACAATTACCATGGTTATTGTCTTTGGAATATTTTTATGTACTTATAATTAACGTATTTTAAACATACAGTCAAAGGTCATACATTTGAAATCATGTGTAGCCTTCCGTACTGATATCAAGATTTAGTTCAAGAATATGATTGATAATTTAAATATTTTCCTTTCTCAAGTCATGGAGCATAATAGAATAATTATCAAAAAAAAATACTGCCATATCATCCTATCATCATGCCTATTCTATTATTCCTGTGGATTATTTGAGTAATCCATAATAATAAAAGTTCTAACGAACAATAATTAAGAGAAAAGATACAGGATAGTTCCTCCCAGTTTTGATACCATGAGCCCTGTAAGGTTAACTCCGAAGGCCTCCAACGGGCGTTCAGAATAATTCATTTTGTGTATGATATTCCTTATTTATAGCCAAAGCAGGGAATATACTTCAGCTTCTAAACATTTACAATCTCTAATCCATTTTTTTTTCAACATGAGTAATTTACATATCCAAGTCCAAACTGAATGAAAACTACGTTTTGATTTACTAAAATCTCATTATTCTTCTAATTGCAATAGGCACGAGATTGTACAGTAGCAAATCCCTCCAATTTCCACTAACTTCACTGAATACCACACCTTAACTTTATACAGGATAAAGATATTTAAGGAATTCTATATTGTTTGACAGTTCTAAGATACAGTTTTGCTTTTGCAAACTGTATTCCAACTGCTGTTTTCAACATCACCTCATGCTACACAAAAATCACAATGCAACCTTTTCATTTCCACTGGATACATGCAATATTATTATTAGTTACTAAAATTAATTGTGGGACACTGTCATGATCTTTAGAAAGGTTAAAAAATCCTTCGTTGCCCTTTAACTGAAGTCGTTTCAAGTGCAAAAACGCCAGAATCAAAGCACAGCAATAGAGAAAAGGAGAGGAAACAGAACTAATCTTATTAAGGAATGAAAAATAGATCCTTTACCATAATGAGAATGGTTCCTACAAATGGTGTTTATTGTGTGCTTAACAAAATAAATATTAATAGAACTTAGCAAAGTAATGCCTTAGATCCAAGCTTATAGCATCATATCCTTTCAATAGTTATGCTTGTTGGTTTTGTCCTTTTCTTCATTCCTGTCATTGATTATCCTTTGACCTAGTCCTCCCTCCACCTCTGACCATCATTCATCACACATGGTCTTATACTGCAAATCATCTACCCAAAAGAGAAACCAGTGCATTCTTCAGCCAGTGATCAAATTCCAAGTACTCAATGAAACAAGTCTAAAATACAAAAGATTTTTCAGTTCATTTTATAACTTGCCTGCTGTCATTACCCCAGCATCCCAGAATTAACATTTTTCATTCCCACTTCTAGATTATTTATTTCCTAATGCCTTCCATTGCTCTCTTAAGACATGTTTTAGATCTGGTTATCCCACAGTTATTCCAAGTATTTTAGCTAGGCACGACATTGAGACTGAGGTTTACCTAAGTCATTAACTGAAAGCCAGGAGAAAAAAACAAAACCAAACAAAATAAAGACCAAAACCAAAAACCAAAAAACCCAACCAACCAAACAAAAAAACCCCCAAAATCAAGACAGCTTTTTTCTGTAACCAACAGCAAAGAAAGAAAAGCGTGTTTGCTTTCCTCACTCCCATCTTTACAGTCTCTCTGGTCTTAGCATCAAAATCAAGTTGTTCCTTTTGCTCTTCCCTTGCTATTTCTTCCCCCACCAAAAATCAAAACCTGATGTCATCTAGATCAACTTCGCAATGAGAACCACAGTGCTGGGAGAATGGCTACCTGAGCACAGAAACACAGAGCTCAAAGCCTTAAACCTGGGCTAATCCTTCAGGAGAACGGGTCCATTCTCTCAGAGGAAAAATGGCAACCTGAACTGCATTAAAAAATGCAGGTTTTTGATCCCTCTTCAAGTGCACAGCACACAATATTTTGCTCTGCACATAGCTGTTTAAGCAGTCCATCATCAAGGCTTTCTAGCCTTTACTAGAAAGTGTCATTAACACGGGGGTTGGGACATTAAGTGTCAGCTTTTACCATTAACTCATTTTAAAGGCATGTTCTCTTTCCATTTAAATCTGCACTGCACCTTCAGTTTGATTTTGGCAAGCAAGACAGAGTCACAAGACAAGAAAGATCAACTCAAAACTTCCAAAAGTGAATGTGACCTCTGAAGATTGCATCCTGTTTTACCAGCTGCTTCATCAACATCTGTGCACCTTGGAGTAGCCTGAGACATAGCAAAGGACACACTTACTGCTAATTTTGATTCTTTTATAGTAAAAATTCTTTAAGAGATTTCAGGGAAGAAAAGAGCAAGTACCAAACAGTCTATAAAGGTTTCACTGGTATTATGATACAGCACATTAATAGCTTTAATGTGAAGAAAAAAAAATTACATGTGGGCTAATAAAAAGCCTTCTTTTAATTCCCTCTGTAACACCTCCCCACGACTTGACCATCTGTACATTGATATATGAGTAAAAACACTCTAATGTGTGGTGCCAAGGGACTTGTAGATTCACAGAAGCTGACTACAACAGCACCACGTTGAGAACACCCCCTGCACAACCTTCAGCTCTGCACAAGAAGCCAAAATTAGCACTTCCCCCCTCAGCTGCTTCAGAGTCGTGCTGACTTCACCAGCCAAAGAGTAATTTCATAAAACATCTGTCTGACCTAAAATCAAACTTGCAAAGAAACAAGGATAGGTTGAAGGTAAGGCAACTTGGGAAGATCTTTCCTCTGTAAAGATGCTACTGCACATCCACTCAGCTCAAAATACACCAACTCTTTAAGCATTTTTCTTTCACTCCTCAGTATTTTACTTGAATAAGCTACATATACTCTTATGAAAATGGTGCAAAGATTATAGATGTGTACAGGATATATATACAACATTGTTTCTAGTACAAAATTCATAGCTTCAGATTTTTTCTAAATTCAAATTCATGGCTTAGAAATTTGCTTTGTAGGGAAACCGTATCACATTCTTCTAGAAATCAAATTTCCTTGGGAAATAAAAGGAGAAAGAACTTGAAAAACTATTTAAGAATATCTTAAGTTGCTCTAAATCAGGAACTATAGTAATTTTTTTGGTCTTGACTCACAGCAAAATGATTTTAACTAGGAAAACAGTCTCTGCAAACTTGAACTGAGCGTTTCACCAATGCAAGTAATGAGAGATGGTTGCTGTGAAGTGAATATTTCACCTCGGGATGTGTTTTGCAATCCAGCAAACCATAAGCTGTCAGGAGCATCTCATCTCAGTGACTTCCCTGAATAGTCCTCACAGGATTTCTGACTCAGTCAGAATATGGTAAGGAGTATGGCCAAGCAGAGAAACCTCTTGATAACGTTTGTTTTTAAAGGAGGGGCAGAGTGGCATTTTTACATCTTTGCACAATAGTCCTATTTTTGCTGGGCCCAAGTTACCCTACATTGCACAGAATTTCTGATGTTAGGGTTGAAATTAGAACGGCAAATCCTAAACACCAAGGATGCAGTGTGTCCTTAAAGAGAAACATCAAAAGCTAGTACACTTTGTGCCAAGTTAAAGGTTTTGAGTACAAAGATGTAACAACAGAAAAGTTCATGCATGCTTATATGAAAAAATATGAAGTGTATCTGCAACCTAGGGCTTGGAAATTATTCATTAAAATAAGAAGGCCCAAGCCCTTAGATACTGTTTTGACTTTCTTCTTATTTTGATCTTAATGTGAAACAATTTACAACATCAAAATGTTGTTATATTTCAGAAGTTTTGTTTTAATTGTAATGCCGAATTATATAATAATTATAATTTGCTTTTCAAATCATCTTTGAGAAGAAAGGAATAATAAAATTATCCTAGTAAAACCACTAGGGGATTATTGTTGCACTGGAATATCAAAGAACTTCGGATGCATTGAAGATTTATTGTCGCACAAAACATCGAAGTGTTAATGATCTTAATCTGAAACTGGGTGTTCTTCCTTTGATTAGGCACTATACATCAGTATGACAGTCTTAATACTTTCTGGTTAGACTGATAAATGCAACAGATTTTGTTACGTTACTCAGTATGCCTGCAAGTTAATATAGAAATAAAACTATTTCCTTATAAATTTTAGATTATGCAGAGGTAAGCACAGTACAGCTGTTGCCTTATTTTGCAGTGCACACTGTATTATGAAATGGATTAAGCAACTTCCCACCCCCCAAACAGGAAAAATTATGGGAGTTTTTCCTCTGAGCTGATGTTCCTCCTAACAAATGCTTCAGTTCAAACTGATCAAGGCATTTAACATTTGAATGAGCTTACTAATTTAAGCAACAGTACTATGCTTACAGCCAGGAGCATACACACCTCACCTAACTGACTGAGCAAGGGGGACCTGCAAGTCCACAATTATTCTGGAATTTTCACTCTGTGGCTTACGAGTACCTCCATCTCATGTTTATTAGCAAGACTCAAACACAGCAAGAACAATCACATATTTCCTAAGATAATGAGCCCTTGTTAATTCTTCATTTATCCTTACTAAGAAAACCTAAGAAACCAAGCTTTATATTGCAAATGGATAACAGAAAAGAGCAAAAATTTTTCCTAAGAGTCATATGGGAATAAAATAACTACATCCATTTCAAATTATTTCATGCATACCAAACCTTGCAAAGCAGGCATGCAAACATTCATGCCTAGGCACAAAGTATTTCTGCTGAGAAATGCAATCTTTCACTTGCACATCGCTGTAAGTTAATATAAATCTTTCAAAAGATTCCTCAGTATTTTTCATTTTTCAAACCCGAATTTAAATAACATCCATCAAGAATTCACATAAGCAGAACAAGCACAGCAACAACAAATGAAAAAACGACTCTCTGAAGCAGACAGTTTAATGCCCAGCACGCAAGACAACACAAACAAAACTAAAAGCAATGGCTCAAAATAGGCACTGTTTTTTCTCTTTTCATCAAAAGCTGATTATAACCCCTCTAAGAAACCAGCATGATCTCCACAGGCTTCACTGTCCTATATGAGGAAGATACAGTGGCATTTATTTGTTGGATTCACACAGTGGGTGTGTGACCCGCTCGAGCAGGGTGTGGAGGGCAGAGCTGGGCACACATACAGCTCCTGCCCAAGGTGCACAACAAACAAACACTGCTGCTGTTGCAGGACCACCTTCCCTACACAATTTTTCCTACAGGTGATCTCATGCTGTGCAATTTGTAACAAGAAACTGAGAGAATCCAGGAATCAGGTGGCTCCAGAGAATGCTCGCTGATTTACAAGGTTAATTTCCCACAGCGGCATCCAGACAGGTTAGTGAACTATGAAGCATTTTCCTTTCAGTAATGGAATGGAATAACATGCTGACAGAACAGACTGAAAATACTTAATTTCTCCCTCTTACATAAGAATATTTAATGTGACTTCTAAATGACCCAGCTGAGAGAGGCATTCTTTCCTTAGATAAAATACATGACAGAGAAGAAAAAAAATATCTTTTGAAACAACTCTCCCTAAATTATATGGGCTTTGCAGGATATTCCATGACCAGAATGAAATCTAAGTAAACAAAGGAGGATGCCAAATTTCAGATTCCTAAGGTTCATGAAGTTGAATTCTACAGCTCATGATGACCACAGTGGTTTCAGAGAGAGGATGACAACGTTTGATGTTGTCCAAGAGTCCACAGGAGATGATGATGCTACTGAGTGATGAACAACACACACCTCTGAGTTTCCCTGTCATTCTGAACAGAATTCCTGACTGTACAATCATGCAGCAGAAAGACAGCCAGGAACCAAAGAAAATTCCCAAACAACCCCACAGAGAAGCCCCCCACCAGCTCTGCACTGCTTTCATCAAGAGGTATCAGACCACAGCTTTTTTAATGACATGCTCTTCACAACAGTACTCCATACATGAAATTTCATGTGAATAGCTGCACTGAACATGCTGGAATTACAGAAGAAATTTCCAGCTGCAGTAGAAAATTAGACATTTGATGGAACTGAGCAACTGAAAGTGTTTGTTATAAATATCTACAAGTATTTTTATAAGAGTCCAGCATCACTCTATCCTGCATCTAAGCAAACAAATATTTAGCATAACCTGCTCAACTCTGCAGCATAACACTAATGACAAGATTTCTTTTAAAGGTAATTTGTATTATTATCACTCTGATAATAACACATTACTGTCATTAACTGCAACTCATGAAAAATAAAAATACACTGCTTAACATGAATATTGCTTTCTGTTGGTTTAAAGGAGGAGGCTGACTGTCATTCTGCTCCAAGAGAAGCATACAAGGCTTGGCATGAAAACCCCTTTGGTTTATATTTTCGAGAAATCACCATTTCCCCCTGGCCTTGGTCAGAACTTCTTTTAGATTCCCTAAATGCCACCAAAAGCAGGAGACATTGGCTCTACAGTTGGCCTGTTCAGGAAGGTATGAGGGATTTTCCAGATAACACATTCAAATAGTCTCTGGTGAGTACACTAGGATTTATGACAACAATTAATACAAACTGAATCAAAAAGGAAGATAAAATGTTTTAAGTTTAGATATTATTGCAAATTCTGGTTTTTAAGATCAGAATTTTTCCAAGAATGCTCAGTCATTCTCCTGCAGCAACAGTCTTTTGAGCTGTCAGTGTGAATTGTCCACGGTTCATCCTGAAATTAAAGAAAATCCCTGGCAGCAAAAGTGAAGAGTCAGCCAAAACCTATCCATTTCACTCACTGCCAACTTGCTCTCAATCTCTCCATTACTCTCTGGAAGCTCCTCTACCAACTTTCCTTTCTTTTCCTATGTTAAGGGACAGAGGGATGGCTCTTCATACTTTTGGAGCATCTTCAGAGAAAATTTTAATAGAAGTACCCGTGTTTTATTATTTCCTCAATCTCATATTACATAAAACTATCTAAAACAGTCTCTCCTTTGGAATAAATTTGATGCCACCACTGATATGCCCATTGCACTTTACTACTATCTGAATAGGACCGAATGTTAAGTGATCTTGTTTTATTGTTCTAATATAATACCGAGAAGAAAGAAAAGTCAGTTAAAAAGCTTATTGCTGAAAAATGAATTTCTTATGAATTCTCTCTAAGTGAATAGAGAGACAGATTGCAGCTTCCTTATGAAGGAGGTTACTGGGGAACTGGCTTCTCTAATTCACACTCTCAAATAAATCCATTCTGACAAATGCTTTAAAACACATGTGAAAACCTTCTTTTAGTGTTAAAAGAAATAAAAAATACATTAGGAGAAAGGAAATTTCCCTACATGAAGACTCCACACAGTACTTCAAGAGACACTTCAAGTGCAGCCATATGCCTATGAAAACTGGATTTACACAATCTCCTGTCACTAGAATTCGTTTATTGACAGCACAAAGTACCCAGTAACTGCAGGGTCATCTTGCACTAGCATGCAGCTTCCCTCCCGCCTACAGAAAAGGTGTTTGTTTGCTGCTATTTCAGGAGTCCTGTTCACCCTGACCTACAGCGCCCTGTTTTTTATGGTAGATACAAAGCATACTGGAAGATGGAGGAAATCGAGTCCCCTCTACCAACAAGTAGACTAAAACCAAGCTTAACTCTGCCAGCTTTTCTGTTGGTAATTACACCAGGTTACAAAATTGCTGTTACAAAAAACATGATCAAACTTCAAGGAACCACACCAAAGATCTGAGGGATTCTAAAGTAAAGTTAAACAAATGTTTTCAGCCCACTACACAGACACTCATTTCTAATACAGTAAAAATACAGGACTGATGTGAATATTTTAAGAAATCATGGACTAAGCCAGCCTGAACTCTAATACAGGTAGAATCACCATTTTTTTCAGGACAATAAAGCTTGGAACTTGCATACACAACAAAATCCTTCTCCGCACGATTTACTGGCAGAAATCATCCACAAAGTTGGCCAAAAGAAAATTTTGAACCCTTTCACCTTACATATGCAGTACAAAACATTACCTGCTGCACTACAGAGAAGCAAGTCTTTTAAGAGAGTCACCTGTACCATGCAAAGTCACAGTAAAATATGACACATTTTTTCCAACTCAGTATTTATGCAGAGGGCAGAGTGTACAGGGAAGGGGAGAAAAGAATCATTATTTAATTGCAAAGCATTGCTAGAAGAAAAGCAGGTTAAGGCAGCAAAAAAGCCAAATGCCAGTAACTTTAGCTGAACAATAGTAACTAGAGACAATTGCCACAACAATTCCACATGGCTAGAATTAAGATTTGTGACAGCTCAGAGCTAAAGGAGGCACAACTTATGACTAGTTTCTTGCTATGATCAGAACAACTGCAAAAACAGAACCAGAGACACAGATTCTTGTAATGAAGACACTGAGAAACTACACTGATAATAAATCAGAGTTCCTCCCTGCAGTTATCAAATGGGATATCACTTCAGAAGCCTGATAACCTACACAACACAGTCTGGCTGCCAGGCTCACAAGAGATGATGCGAGCTTTGGGCTAGAAAATAAATATCCATTACCATGACCTTTCTACTGCACGTTACTAAGACTTGCTCCTATCTGGAATCCAAATATCTTGCAGATAAGTAACTTGCACTTTCATTGTAAGGTCCACAACTACCTGGAAAACCATTTACTGCATCTCTAGCGTAAATGTTATCTTTCTCACAACTGAAAGTTAATTACAAATTATGGATTCAGCCCAGAATGATTCACATTTCCCCTGGGGGTTAAGGAACAGAACCAGATCATTGCACACAATCACAGCCATAATGCAAAATAAATCTGTAAGTCTCTTAAACAATTGTTGCTTAAAACTCTTTAAATGAGTCTGTTCTGTGGCTCAGAAATTAAGAGGAAAATGACAAATGCAATCACTTGCAGTGCATCCGAGCCCTGAATGACCTCATGACACAAGTCAAGCCTGTCTAGGCCCAACACCATCTTCCGAGAACATTTCATTAAAGCTGAAAGAACACTTATTTCTACCTACAAGAACCCTAAAGAAATCATTTCAGGAAAAAAGCTGTCATTAGTACCAGAACATGTCTCAAATACCTGCTATGTCATTTAGAAACTGCATTGCACCATGACAGCAACTTATTTCTAGAACACTCTTTTTGACAGATACAATGCTATTGCACTAAAAATAACGTGGGTCAAACAATGAGGAAAGGAGGATATTCTAACACAGACATGGCTTACTGCATTTGTACAATGTTTCAGCAACATCTAGAAAGAAAAAAAACCTTGTTTTAAGGCCTGACTGCAAGTTAAAAGTTTTGCATTCTGGTTGGGTCACAGGGTACGAGTAACTCACCCACCATCACAGGCCTGGTGACAGAAGGGCTTTCCTGGTGGCAGAAGGGCTTCCCTGGCGCAGCTGATCCTCCAGAGCCTCCTGAGGCCTCCCCCTGCCCTCAGGCACGAGGCTGCTCTGCCCAGGGCCGTGCCCAGCACTGCACACTGACCCCAAACACACCAGGAGCCCACTGGGGCCACAGCAACCGCCTGGCGCCCCCAACACTCCATGGACAGCAGCCCATTATGACCACAGCAACAGCCTGGCACCCAAACATTCCCACCACTGCTGTCTCCTGGGAAACAGATGCAGAACCCAAGAATATGATTACCCCTATTAGCAGTACCACGACACAGGCTACCATTGCTACCAGTGATAAAAATTCAACCAAAATCCCATCCATTTCATTCTGCTGCCAACCCTCTCTGATTTAGCTAAGAGAATCATCTACATTTCCTCCAAAGATCTGATCTACTTCATAAACCATTTATTTCCAATTTCAATCCAAACAACTTGCATATAAATATTTTACCATTTCCCTAAATAATATCCACATTTACCTGGAAACCATTTACTGCATCTCTACTATAAATATTACGTTATTCAACTTCATTACAAATTTATCTCAAATTTAGAGTCCAATTTAGGTCAAAGTTTTCAGCCTTCCTAAAGTACAGTTCCATTTTTAACCTGTATTTCCATCTTCTATCAATACATAGTAAAAGCAAGTACACAATGCATTCAGTTCCCCTTAATTTTTTAAGCCAAAACTAAAAATAAGAACAAACCCAAACTTCAACCTGGTCACTGTCACAGATATGCTCTCAGACATACTTTCTCCATTTTTGGACCATTACCTCACTCTTCCTGATACTCTTCATATTGTTTTCAAAATCTTTGCACAGTGATTTGACCATTTAACTGAGACTTCAGCAGCACAGGAACCAGCTTTAGGCAACCCCTGGACAAAGAAGTTAATACTCATAAGCCTATTAAACCCGCCCATTTTTCCTAGAGTTCAAAAGCTCAGACTGTGGGGGGTTCTGCAACAAACGCAACCTGCACGCCCAGAACCTGACGGGCACGTTCAGTTCGAGTCGCCTGTGAGGACACCCACGGCCCTTTCTCCTTCATGAGGGAAGCACCGCACTAGAGGAGTAGAGGAGCGCCCCTCTCCATGACGTCCTTCCCGCCAGCGAACACCGCACGCCCTCATGCGACATCACACGGCTCGCCCCACCAGTCAGCACCCAGAAACACGGAAGCAGAGGATTGCTTTCTTCCAAAGTGATTTCTCATTTCCCGGGCTAGGAGACACA
The DNA here is from genome assembly GCF_029207755.1 of Chamaea fasciata. Lineage (NCBI taxonomy): Eukaryota > Metazoa > Chordata > Aves > Passeriformes > Sylviidae > Chamaea > Chamaea fasciata. The sequence continues at coordinate 67,333 of NW_027094411.1, forward strand.
CTTGTGCTGCTGTGGTAGCTTCTCTGCTTCTGCAGAGCACAGACAGCACACGCGGCTGCCGCGCCAAGCCACAAGAAAGAGCCAGCAAGAGCACTAGATCTGACGAAAAAGAGATTTCTCGCTTCCCGGGCTAGGAGATGCACTTGCGCTGCTGCAGGAGCTTCTCTGGTTGCGATATAAAGGAGAAAAGAACCTACACAGAAAAATGCAGTGTTTGATTTCATAATGTATGTCCTGAAGTCTCCACTGTGATCCAATCCCAAAACATTCCTGCAGTGTCAAGTCAACAGCTGGAGAGCAATTGTTTGGGTTTTGGGTTTTTTTATTAGATTTAAGTGGAAAATTTAAGGGAGATGCTCGATAAGCTTCTAAGACTCCAAACCACCCAAAGAAGGTAATAAGAACACGGCAAAAAACTGTCTGTTTTTCACTAAACAGGATTAAACTACTATGGGAGACTTTTTTAGGCAAGTCACTATTAGGCAGAGCGGCAGTACCATAAATTAACAGCCCTGTTGTTCAATTCACTTTTGGAAGAAATTCCAGTTCTGAGCTAATTGAGTCAGTTGGAAGTCATCAAAAACTGTGGATTGCTGCAGAGGAGAAGAGTTTTTCCTACCCCTTACCTAGTACCAAGGAAAGTAAGGTCTCCCCAACAAGATATTCAGAGATTACTGCTGTGAAATGAGTCTTCTTTGCAAGGAAGGAAGCTGCTGTTAGAGCTCCTAGGGTCATTCTAAAAACCTCAGACAAAAAACTCACAGTCAATTCTAAAGAAGCCACCAGTAGAAATACCAAACTCATTTGAAGCATCATGCAGTGCCTGGGTAAGTAGGAAAGAAAAATGGAGAAAGAGTAAATTATTACCCGTTGAAAACTAGACCAAGCAAGATGCACAAGTTGACCACACCTAAAAAAGGCACTGCTTCTAAATGGGGACAGATCTTAAAACAATAATCCTGAGTTTATGCACCTGAGAATTCCAAGATTTGAAGAACCGACTAAAGAAAACCAAACAAACAGCAATAACAACAAAAAGAAACAAGGATTAAAAACTTGCCTGGCAATAGAAATACCTGTTTTATAGGAGTTTTTAGTTTTGGTTTCAAAGATTTGACTTACTCCCAAATGAAGAGTCCACAGCAGCCTTCATCCAGAAAGAATCTCCAGGACTAGCCTTGCAAACATTTAACCAGAAGCAGGCTTCTGAAAGCCCAGCTACAGTAGCTCAAAACAGCAGCTAATTCACTCTAACCATTACCTTTTCCATCTTCCTGTACACAGATACAACATAAAGGCACAGCCTAAAGCCTTTTACTGCATCTTCCCCTTGCCAAAAGTTTCGGCTGCCCCAGCTTAGGACAAATTGAGAAAGAGACAAGAGAAAGCAGCTAAATCCTAAGGAAAGTGCACAGCCCTTCCCTGCTCTTAAACTCAGGCTCTTGATTGGCTTTAGCTGTAGACAAAGTCAAAATATGCCTTAAGTGCCTTAAGCAAAGAAGAGACTCTATTGGTTGACAGAAAAGCCCTCAAGTCCAGTTCAAAGTTCAGTAGCATTGCCTTTTAGAAAGTTAACTAATTCCTAGACATAATATAAACATAACAGAGCATTGCTAACATTGCTAGACACAATAGGTAGGCTGTAGGCCTAGGCCTCCTGTAAGAAATAACCCCATTGTCACACAACTGTCTTACACCAGGATAGGTGCAAAAAGACAGGAATTCACTTTCCTATTTATCTTCCAGATTATGTCTGTCCTGATTAACTGTTAGAAACATATAGAAAGAGGTGCAAGTACAAAACCTAGAATATTAGATGTATTTATACAGACTTCCACTGTCATTTCCAGAAACACCTTCTCTCAAGAACTTCACTCTCTTTTCCAATTTCTAGAATAAAAGAGACAGTATTCCTAGGACACTAATTAATTTTCAGCTGAATCTGATTAGTGCAGCTGCTGGACTGCAGAGCCTTGTCTTGCACAAGTTACAACTGAAAGCACAAAATACTGGATGGGAGAATAAAATGCCTCCTTTGGTTTTTCCTCCATTCAAAGGTATGGATGTGTCACCCAGAACACTTTGCCACTAGCTCACCTCTACTAACGTCTTGATACAGATCTACAACAATTTCTGCAGGCCAATGATACGTGAGCTAATTTATAAATAATGAATCAAATTAAAATACATTCAGGTAATAAACGTGCACATTTACATAGAAAACATTTGCTGAAAAACACTAAACACTAGCAACAAAATTGTATTTTCTCATTTTTTGACAGTATCTGGATCAAAGAAAATACACACCATGACTAAGCTCTTGAGTTTGAAGGCTAAAATGGATTTGACAGTAAGGGCCCATGACACCTGGCACTTGTTTAGTCTTGAAATCTCTAACCAGATGCAATCTCTGTTGGCTAACTTCTTCACTATTAGAAATTAGCAGAACTCCTGCACTGCCACAGTGACTGCAACATGTTCATGGTTTGTTGGGACCTAAAATCTCTCCACTTTTTTTTTCCTTCTCATTATATTCATGGCTTTTCCTCCCCAAATCTTCAATTTTTTCCCCCTCATTAGAAGAAAATTCCTTCTGTCCTAAAATCTGGGGGATGTTTTGAATGGTTAGATTCCAAGGGGGGGTGGAAATTTCTCTCCTACCAAAATTCAGAAAATAGTTTTCTGATTCTTTTGCACTGCCCGTAACTTCACTGTTATTGATTAGTCAGAATCCTCACAGCAAAGGTTAATTTAACAAGGATGCAGAGAGCAGAACTGCATTTTCACTGCCTAGACTAGAAAAGAACTGAATTTTCCTGGGTATCACAATTGGATACCGCTGACAGAGGCTGCCTTAAACTGGCTTTATTATCAAAACAGAAAGAGGGAGAATGACAGCAGGAAAACGGGAGAAAAATCAGAACATGCTGAACTCAATGGAAACAGAGAGTGCAGTTAAGATCAGCTCCCTGGCTAGAGGTACTGAGGGACAGATGTCTGTATTTGGCTGATCAGAATGAAAGAAATCAGCATAAGGGGCAAAATGTCTAAAAGTGGAATGGATGTAAGAGCAGAATTCTTTGCATTACAGGCATCCATTGAAGGCTATGAAGGCACTCTTTCTTTCTATCATTACTTCACCTTATAATCTCAGCTGATATAAAGCAAAGTGCTATAATTAAAAATGAATTCATTTATTCTGAACACATTCCTTCCTTCATCTTTGTCTTTAACTTTGCTCTTAAAAGCTTTAACACATTTTTTTCATTTGACATTAAGCTTCCATTTCTTCCCTCCAGAGTTATGGCACTTCCCCATGTGATGCAGAGGTATGTTCAAGTCAGTGCACGTTCTGAGACTGCAAATCACAGAATGCAATGCTCTGAGCAATGCTTTCCCTGAGACTTTGCTCTTGCATGTGCACCAGAAAGCTTCCAGGGGCCATTTTTGCCATTGAATACCAAAAAAGGTTACTACTATGATAGGGGGGAAAAAAAAGTCAATTATTACCCAACAGACAACATCAAATGCACAACACAGCATCACATCATGGAATGATGATCACAACTTGTGTGGGACAACTGTCAAAGCAAAGACTTGACCGAAAAATTCAGTACAGTTCGTACTGAATTTCAAACTTCAAGGAATATTTTGTTCTTTAAAAGACACATTAAAAAGGAAAGAATTCGGTAGCTACAAAGACAAAATTATAGAATTGTCACTGAATAATGACTTTCCTTGGGTATTTTCTTCTAGCTTTTAGATTTTTATCTTTTTTAAGAAATAGATTGAAATAAAATTTAAAACCTCCTCAAATACCGCTGAAATCCAGTACCTAAATATTTAGATATACCTGTGCCGTTCCACATAAAAAGTTGTTCAAATTCACTTGCTACTATAATTGAGTTACATCATGCTTCATCAAATGTTGCAGTCGCTTCAAAAACTTTTTTATTTCATTTTAGAAGCATTGAAACAGAATCCCTGTTGTACAAAAATTTGGGGTTCACTTTCATGCAGAGGATCCAATACGAAGATGGAAAAGTAGAAAATTAGCATATTAAATCAACTACTTTGCAGAGTGATTGCACAATGGACTAGAGGATCAAGTTCCTTTCAACAATTCATTTTCAATTTTGTGACAAATCATGATATACAATTCCTTTTCTATCACGTTTTGATTTCAATCTACCTACATGCACGGAGAAATATTCTTGCTAGGAGTATGTAGGAACAAGGTTTAGATCTTCATATCAGTATAGGAATAATTTGATGCCTGCCTTCACTAGAGGAGAAAATGCCTATGTTTGCGATAGTGATGGCAAACAATGTGCTTTTGTGGAAAATTCTTGCCGTCTGGAAAGGTGTTAAATGAACACTTTGTTAGGTTATTGGTTTGTTTTGCTGATAGCCAGAGCACTTCTTTTCTATCTTTGGCATTTATTGTTCTTTGCAAATTGCTTTCCTCAGCCGCTATAGCAATACAATTTAACACTACTTCAAGCATATCCTCACTTGGGACTGGAAAACACTGACAAAGAAATGCATCAATTAATCATCACAAATTTACTCAAAGTCATTAGGATGGAACTTACTCTCCTATATCAGGGTTCAGTTGTCTGCTAGGAATACAGCAAGTAAAATTTAGCACAAACAACTTTAAATGTTTATCTTTTGCTCAATAACCATCTTCAGGCCAGATGACACACTGTTAACATGCTAAGTCGGCCATTGTATTGACTACAAAAAAGAAGAATTAGATACACTTCTACAGATTTGACCTGTATTTGCACACACTAGTCAATGTTTTCTACTGAAAAGAAGAAACTCTAGGGGAAAAAAACCTATTAAGGTAAAATTAATAACTTAGATAAAAACCAAGTTAGGATAGATGGGACACATACCAAAGTTTTTCACATGGGCAGATCTATTACTCAGCACTTCAGACCTGAATGTGAGCTTTGACCCAGCACAGCTTGGAAGAACACCACGCCAAAATTGAGATCTCAAGCCGAAGAACAACCAGATAGATTTTCGTTCTTTATTTTCTGTACAGAGGGCAGAAAGTATGCTGCTTTACCATTTTCCCTCATGGAGAAGCACGGTTATTTAGCTCTTTGCACAGTGATACAACTTCAACAGCCACACCTTACCCAGGCACTTAATTTTAAGGACACCATTTATCTAATTGGAACCAAACAAATATCAGCACATTTCAGCTTCAATGGTTACATAAATCCTTTGTTACAAGCTGAGAGTTTCTGCAATGAAGTGGACAAGCAAGAAAGGAATAATGAATGGAAGTTTACAACCATTCCTCTGCAGATTTAGTCCAACAGAAGTTGCAAGAGCTGGATTTAGTTTTCCACCCCACCCGTCACATTTTTCACTCAATTATGCAAGGAATTCTCACGTCTTGAATCTTAGTGTAATAAATCAGATTTGCAGTTTGATTCCAGTAAGTGGTTTCAAATAGAATAAATTCTATCACAATTAACAGAATTCATGGAATTCGGTGTGTATTCCATCTAAATTTATCTGTCTGTGCATAGGTATTCTCATCTCAAGGGATTCACAAGAACATCAGACTCATGCTTCACATACAATTCTTTGTTTTATTGTTGCACTAAAAACACGTGCCATTTAGAGTTGCAGCTTCTGTACATTCAGGATTTAGAATAGATGATGTTCTCCTTCAATGACAAGTAATCTTTTTCTAGTCCTGTTTCCTACTCTAAAGTGAAAAAGCTCTAAAATACAGTTGGACCAATAAAACCCAATGATACAATACCTACTGCATGTTTCCAGCTGGAGTAGTATATGCAATTATCAGGAGTAAAAATATCTAGAATTCAACTATGTAATATTCTTATATGTATATCAGTATATAAATACAAGGTGTCTTACATATCTCTTTAAAATAAGACTAAAATTGTTGCATGTTCTAAAAAAATACTTCCAGACAGCCAAAATTTAAAAAGTTTTACAATTAAAAATGGGGTTTTATGAAATTATTTTACATCCTTTTTAATTATAGTCTGAAATGGTATAGCATTTACTTTGAGAAGAAGAACAATCTGCAAAGTAGCTAAAGTAATTTTTTATCTGTCACTAAATAGAAGATGAACCATTCCAATCTCCCTGGAAAAAAAGCATACCTTCTGGCAAAGTTCTCACTCTGCTCTATTCCTCTTTGTGCTGTGAAATACATGAGGAAGTAGAACAGGACAAGAAATTAAAAAACAAACCACACCACTTTGTATTTTCAATTCCTTGCTCACTCTTGTATCTGTATAATCCATACCGTGATTTTATCAAAAACCTAAACTCAAAATACTTGTAAAAAAGATGAAGCAAAAAAAAAAAATCATCAACTACTTCCCTGAAATAAATTCTGAAATAGTTTGGGAGAGATTAATAGTTCTTAAAAAAACCATATTCACTAGCATGACTTTGAGGAGCTAAATAACAGGCCTATAAACAGTCTGCAATTTTTCAATACAAAATATCGTTATATCTTTCAAAAAAAATCTAATGTGCCAAGTCTTATTAGTATTAGAAACATATTGCTCATAAAATAAGAATTGCTCTTTTGATTATGAATTTTTTGGCACCAAGATAATAAACACTGATTAACCAATTCTACCTGAGATATTCGATTTTTTTCCCCTAAAGCAATTTCTCGCTTCCCAGGCTAGGAGACCCTCTTGCAATGCTGCAGTAGCTTCTCTGGTTGCGCAGAGCCCAGAAAGCACACGGGGCTGCTGTTCCAAGCAAAGCTACAAGAAACAGCCTCAGAGAGCACAGGATCTGCCGAAAAAGCGAATTCTTGCTTCCTGGACGAGGAGATGCAGTTGCCATGCTGCGGTAGCTTCCCTGCTTGTGGAGAGCCCAAAAACCGCGCGGGGCTCCTGGTCCAAGCAAAGCTACAGAAAGAACCTCCGAGAGCACTGAGATCCACCTAAAGCAGTTTCTTGCTTCCGGGCTAGGAGACTGTCTTGGTTTGGATAGACAGGTATTTGCCAGGGAAGATTGGAGTCTCTCTTAGAATGTGGAGATTCAATCCAACGTGGAATATGATGAAATACATTACAAAGACAAGAACCTTACACACGTTTATAGCAGCACATCAGCTACAGAGCACTACAAACATTTTGAAGGAAAGGAACTAAGGTCTCCCAGTGGCAGCAAGCACCATTTGTTTCCTTTACAACAGAAGGTGCTTCTAAACCAGGACTACAACAAAAACCCCACACATTCAAGGACCTTCCCGAGCTCTGTTCATTTGCCCAAGCAAGCATGAGTTAGAATCGTGCAACTCCCTAATGCCCTATTATCAAGGGTCAGCAAGGGAGAAGAACCCAGTTCAGGCTCCCCCAGCCCATCTCCAGGTTTCTCTATAAGCCCTCCAAGGGGCTACCTGCTCCCACTGCAGAACAGAACCAGCACCCAGCCAGCAGCTCCTCAGTCCTGGCAGGTCAGCGGCACTTCCAGGAGCACACCAGGCTGGCAGCAAACTGCCCAAAGGGCACTCAGCCCTAGACCCTTCAAACCCTCCAAAGTAGCTTGGCCAGGGGGCAGGGTCAGCACCAAAGACACAGACACCAACCTCAGGAGCTCAGGGTCTTTGGAGACAGCTCAGAGCAGCCAAGAACCTCCCAAGGAGAAGCTCAGCAATGCTCCCCAGCACTGCTACCCAAGGTGACCTACAGGGACTGAGATCCAGCACCAGGGACCCTGAGCCTTACCCCCAGCAGCTGGGAATCCCCTGTCACAACCCAGCCCTGGAGAGCCCCCCCAGAACTGGCAATTCCCGCGGGTGCGTCCGCCCGCAGGCCAAGAGGCTCCGGCTGTGCCGGGACAGGGCCCAGGTCGGGCAAATGCTGCAATAAACAGGCGCACACAACTCCCACGGTGGGAACAGCTGGGCTCAGCCTCCTCCTGCGTCGCCCCAAAGCCTGGCCAGGGCTTCAGGAGCAATGCAGGAGCTGCCTTTGGCCCCGCTCCTCCCAACAAGGCCACAGGACTCATCTCAGGGCCCTGTCCGGCCTCTGAACACAGAAAGGTCAAGCCATGTTTCACTAATGAGCACGGACCTAGCCCAGAACACTAACGATCCTGGCTACCGCACTACCGACAGGATACAAACACAACATCTGAGTTGAAGGCTCACCCAGAGGTCAGCTTTGCCTCAAGACTCTGCTTCAGGCCTCAGGCCTTCAGGAAGTCCCAAGCTGCTTGAACCTCTGCGCAAAGCCTGCTCCCATCTCCTGTGGAACCTCACAGATCAGGCAGCACTTCCTCAGCCCACTCCTGAGGCTATTTAGCCTGCCAGCAAAGAGCAGGGGCTGACCTGGGAATGACAGAAGGCAGGGAGGGGAAAGGACCCTTTTGCTTCCATCCAGAAAGCCAAAGGCCGTCAAAAAACCCTCTGGTGAACACCTGAGCAGCACCAGGAGATGAAAGGCCTGGCACTCCTGACTCCCAGAGCTCCCAGGCCTGCCTTGCCCCTCACCTTCAGCCCCCGTCTTGGACAGCAAGGCAATCCCAGGGACAGAAATCCAGGCTCCTGCTGCTCCTGGACGGAGGCACCCAACAGCTCTGTGCTGGCTCAACATGGCAGCAAAATCAGGATGCTGCTCTTCCTTGGGCAAAACTCCAGCCACTAAAAAGCTGGAACGCAGGACAACCCTGCCTCTCCACCGGGGCACTTGGATCCAGCCCTACTGACACATGGACATTTGAGACAGGAATCCATAACCCTCCGTGAAATCACAGCACAGCCTCCAGGTGTTTTCCTGTTCGTGTCCTCACTTACCTGGCATAGGCTTCTTCCAAGGCTTTGCAGACACTTTGCCTCTAGCCAAAAAGATTAACATCGCCTTCTTTCCAGCTTTCAAGAAGTCACAGCAAGTCATCCTGGTCCAATGTTCCACATCAGATTCTCCCATAAGAAGATAGATATTTTTCCATTCAGATCCTTTCTCAAGCTATCAAGAAAACCAGGACCCCACATGCACTCCCAGAAATTCTCTCAGCACCATTTGCTGCTTCTCTCTCTGCCAGGGCACCAACAAGTCCTGGGTTGCTTCTTGTTCCATGCTGGCCAGTGACCTTGAGCGATAAAAGAAGGCACCAGTATTGCTGCTAATTTTACAGCCACAGGCTTTCAGCTTCGCACAGGTTAAAAGCAGAAGCAGACACTCCTCCCCCTGCTGGAGCTGATGGGTCCATTCCCCGCTCTGCTCTCACAAACCCTTCAGTCCCGCTGCCAAACCCAGCACTGCTGCAGATCTGCAACACAACAGCACTTTATCCAGGGGGGCTGCCCCAAACACACATTTCCCATCACGGGTCCAGAGCAGCCCCAGCGCTTATTTTACATCTCCCCAAGCACGGCCAAGGTCCCCCCCAGGTGCACAGGAACATCAAATCCTCACGGTGTACCAAGAGCACCAACAGGTTCAACCCATTCAGGCAACAACTGCTCCAGTTCACTGCCGGGCACTGGCACTGCTCAGTGTGGGAGGATCCACTGAGCTCCTGGGTATACTGAAGGACAAAACATTTCCCATCATGTATCCAGACCAGTTTATTCACGGGGCTGCTCCAAACACACATTTCCCATCAAGTAACCGGAGTAATCCAAGTGCTGATTCTACCTCTCCCCAAGCGCGCCTAAAACCCCATGCACACAGGAACACCACATTCCCACAGGGTGGCAAAAGAAACTGGAATAGACTTCATCCATTATTCCTCAGACAACAATTAATCCAATTAACCACCGTGCACTTGCAGTGCTTGGTTTGAAGGGTCAATACACCTTCTGTACATGCTGAGCTACAGAGCATAAACACAAAAATGAATCTTGCTCTGTAAATAAAACCAAACAGAAAGAATAACCATAAGAAAATTCCATAGACAAGGAAACTCTTGCATGCCTTTAAGCATATCTCCTGAGAACTCAAATAGCCATTTACAACAGGAAGTATTCCCAAGCCAGACAAAAGCCCCGAACACTGGACCTAGTACACAAAGTTTCCAGTACAAAACCTTCATGCTTCATGACAAAGCTAAGACAAGGAAAAAAGCTCCTCCTGACAAAACAAGTTAAACACTCTCTACCCCCACGATAAAAGTCCCCAAAACATACCCCCAAACCAAAAGCAAACAAAGCAACCCAAACAAACCCCAGCTGCCCTGAGTGCCATTTATCATTCAGCCCCTTCCCAGACTGGGGACACCTAAGGGAGGTCTCACACACCTTTTCCAACTCTTCTGCCCCTGCTTCCCTGCCCCTCAGGCACCACTGCCCTGCCCAGGGCTGAGGCAACCTAAATATTATGGAACAAAAAACTTAAACTAGCAGAAATAACTCACACTACTCAAAAGCTGTCTCTGCTTCCAATAAGTAGCCCTTTGAAACATGATAGCACTTTCCACAGAAATTCTATAATTGAAGTCACTCCATAAACCAGCCAAGAAAGCAAACCTCACAAGGTTGTTTCTTCCTACCATGTTCTTCCTAGTGAAAGGCTAATTAAAACCTTCACTACCAGACACCAGCCAGGCCCACATGTCACGGGAGATTAAAGGGGGAAAAAAAAGACAGGAAAACTTTGGTACCTTCCCTAAACAACACACCCCAAGAGTACACGTCCTCCCCCCCCCCCCCCCCAACACCTGCAAACACATCAAGGCTTAGCATAGCTTTGATTTATAGGAGAACTTACCAAGAAAATTCTATAGCACAGCACAAAACTCCCCACATTCCCTCTACCTCAACCATAGGAAAGCTCAAGCAAGAGAAAACACTGAGACAGAATGCACAAAAAAATCCCTGATTTAGCACCAAAAAAGGCCAAAAACAAGCTAAATTAAAACAACGTCTGCCTCCTAACCACACATAACAGAATATCTTGGAATTCAGAGAGAAACTCTGACAAACACACAGAACAACAGCCCCTCAGCCCTACCTACCATCACCCACTACATAATAAACACAATCCCACACAGCACAGCTTATACAGAAACAAATGAACAAATTCTCACCGCACTAAAACAGCCTGGAGAAACTCCATACCCACACAGACAGACCTCAGCATTCCACACCGAACCACAGATCCCCACAGCCCCTTCCGGGGCCCTTTTGAACCCCCACCCGGCTCGCGATTCGTGGGCTCTCTGAGGCATCGGAAGCGCTGATTGGACAGCGGGCCCTGGGAACCCACCCGGCCCCGGCCCTGCCCAGCCTGCGCTGAGGGCCCGGGGGCTCCGCCCCGCCCTCAGAACCGGCACCAGCCCCCCGGCCCCGATCCCCCGATAACCCTTGGCACCGGCCTGGGCTCTACCCCCGTACCGGCCCCGGCCTCAATCGCCCCCGGTCCTACTCCCTCGTCCCTGCCCCGGCCCCGCCTTGGCCCCGCCCTGTGCTCTGCCCCAGACTCTGCCCCGGCCCCGCTCTGAGGGCCCGTGGCTCCGCCCTCTCCCTCGATCCTCCCTGGCCCCCCCACCCCGGCCCCGGCCCCGGCCCTGCTCTGAGGGCCCGGGGTTCTGCCAGATCCCCCGGCCCTGATCCCCCCCGGCCCCGTTCACCCCCGGCCCCAGCCCCGCTCCCCCGCTGCAAGCCCAGGCTCCGCCCCGGCTCTGACACCAGCCCAGCCCCGGCCCGCCCCATCCCCCCCGTGGCAGGTTTGCGTTCGGTTTGTGTCTGAGAAGTAGGATCTCTGCCAGAATGGTGCTGTTGGGAAGAAAGTAAATCTGCCCCAGGGATCTGCAATAAGGGATAAAGTTGCAAGGAAGGGGAGTATTTATAAATGGTCTCCGTAGTTCCTCGTAATTCTGGGTGTTTGGATTTAGCCTGGGATTGTCAGCTTAAGTCATAAAAAAGCCAACCAGGCTTCTGAACTCTCAATGAATGTTTGAAACACTTCCACAGAAAGACAAGTTAACAATGATTCCAAGGCAAAATTCTAAATGGAGGGTAATGACTTCTGGGGGATTTCCTAAGGAATTGTGGATCTCAGGCATATGGACTTTTGGAGGTGGAATCCCAGTTTCAGCCTTGGGCACCTGCAGAAGAGGGACCCTTACCCATAGCAAGGAAAGCCCGCTGCCCCAGCGTGTCAGGTGCAGACATTGAACTCTCTGGGGAATAAGCAGCAAGTCCGCTCTGCCCCTGCCCTCACACTCGGAGTGGCAGCAGCCGCAAGGTGAGAGCTGTCACAGAATGATTGAGGGGACAGACTAGCCCCAGGTATGAGCTGTAAACGGTGAGGGGAGAACAGAGCAGCCACAGGTGTGACCTGTCAGGATAATGAGGGAGCAGACCAGCTGCAGGTGTGAGATGTTACAATGATGATGGGGCGGTTCCTGCCAGGGGCGGTTTAACAGAGGAGCCTCGGTTCACTTTTCCATTGAGCTGTAGAGGTTGAGGAACTCATGTTGAGTTTCTATGTGGGGTTGCTGCAGTGGTGGGAAAGCCTCTTATAGTGCCTGCAGGAGTACATGGATGTGGAGTGTTTCTTTGTGGCAGACAGCAGCAGCAGGTAAGCCAGTGTGGAGTCGTAGGGGGGATTTTTCTCTTTTTCAGCTTTGTTTTGCTAATCTCTTTTAAGTGCTCCCAGAAGAAAAAGGGCTTACGAAGGCAAAAAGAGTTCAAAATGAATAATGAAACTCCTCTTCTGTTTTTGTTTGTGTTTAAAGTAAGAGGGATTTCTCTCCACCTGGGATTTTATAAATAGGGGTACATATACGTGTTTTTTTTCACTGTTGCTTTCTTTGATGATATATAGTCTTTTGTTTGATTTTTTTGGCATTATTTATTACATGTAATTTGGTTTTTGAGTGAAGATAACTTTATGGGTGGGTTTGTATTTGACATATGTCTTGGTTTAGGAAGACAGGTATCTGCTAGGTAAAATTACAATCAGAGGCTCTTTGGCAAAGATTTGGGAAATAGGAATAGCAGTTCTTTACTAGTATGTAATACAAAGCAAACAAACACAAAAAAAAACTCCCCCGCCCACCAAACAACTACAGCATTAATGACAAACGACAACAGTACCAAGAACCTTGAGGGCTTTGTTTCACAAAACCCAGGGCAGTTTGGTTTCGGTGTCCCTGCAGGATCCTCAGAGCACCAAGATGGAACTGTGGAAAAGTCCCGGCAGGTAGCTGGGATGGCAGGGTGTCCCGGCAGGCAGGGGCAGGATGTCCCGGCAGGGCAGGGGGTGCAGGGTCACGCTGCAGCAAGAGGAGCAGCGCCGAAGAAAGCCGAAGGAGAGGCAGGGCCTGGACCAGCTCCCCGCGGGTGGCTGGGAAAACTCCGGATTCAGGCCGAACTGGTGATAGTAGATTTCCCAGGACTGGATCCCTTTGGCCACAGTGAAACTCCTCCAGCCAGCAACAGCCGTTCTCCCCTCCGCGTGCTTTTCGGCAGCTGAGCTCCTCCAGGAGCGGCAGACACGCGTCTCCCCGAACGCCGGAAGCAGAAAAGCACGCCGCTGCCTCAAGCTTTGTCTTTTACCTGCGTTATCTCCCCCTTCCACCTTTTGTCCACCTCTTTGTTTCAGTTAAGTACTCTCAAGTATCCAACACTTGATCTCCTTGGTAACTTGTGGGGAAAAAATTCTTTAGAGAAAGAAGGAACAAACCTAACCCCCAACAACATACAATTAAGTAGCTTTTTTGATAAGCTTCTGATATGTGCTATTGGGGTTTTGATCATTGTGTGCAGGGATTCAGATTGGGTAGGGCCACCCTGGCTGGTTGAAGTTTAGGTATATTGTTAGAGGCAGCTTTTTTTTTTTTTTCCAAATTTTTTTCTGTTTAATGGTTTTAAAGCGGCCTTTAATAACTTATTGTGTAGCTTTATTTTGCTTGGCAATAGTGTATGATGAGGAATGTGATCTATTTACTTTACATTAGGCTTCTTAGTTTACATGTGGGTTAGGTTGTTTTTGAACTGAGTTGTGTTGTTGGAGGTTTTTATTTTGGTGGGGTATTATGTTTTCCAAGGATTTGTTTCCTGAGGTTTACAGTGGTGTAATTGGTTGTAGTGTGAGGTATGGGGGCGGTTTTATTTATTTAGGGGTGGCTTTTATCATGGTGTGTAGTGTTTTTTTGGTGGGTTTGAGGTAAGGGGCAGTAGTTCATTTCTTGGAGTATAATAATATTTAAAATCAGATTATTGTTTTTTTGTGTTATAGGGATTTGTGTATTTAGCTTGTTTGGCTATAGTATGTGTTCTATAGTTATGGATAATTTGGGAGATACTGTTTATAGTTGAATGGATCTTTTAGTTTTAGGGTGGGGGGGTCCTGGGTATTTACTTTGGAGGTTTTTTCAGGAGACTAGACATAGGAGTTATTTTTATTGTATTTGGTAGCTGGATTAGGAGAAATAATAGTTGGCTTTTGTTTGGTGGATTTTTGTTTGTTTTTTCTTTTCTAAAACTCCTGTATTTGTGTGGTCAGGGTAGTGGTGTTTCTGGTGTAAATCTAAGCATCCATTACTGTTTGTGTGAATTAGGTGGTCCACAGGTAGTATACTGAGACCCTCCCACTGACCGGCACATAGATCTGCTGAGATCATGCATTGATGTTTGGTTTTCTGTATGGTACCTGACTAGATAGACAGCAGCTGGGTGACAGCAAAGAATTCCCAGAGGCAGAGGCAGCCTTCTTTAGCACACGGTATGGATTCTCATCTCTGAACATCCCAGAGATAATTGGAAAGCTCAGAGACACAGAGGGAATGAAAGCAGGGTGCCAGGGCAGGAGTCACTGGGAGGGGTTTTGAGACAGGTTTAGAGACAGGGATGTCCCAGATGTGACCCCTTAGGCTACGTGAAGAGAAAGTCTCATTTTGGATCAAAGTGCTGAGGTGTGCAGGGCAGAGCAGTCTTGGTGTGTATTGTGTCACTTGTCTGTTGTGCACTCTGTGTCTTTTGGGTGTCTCGTATGGTGTGTCTTTTGACTTAGGCCTTTGAACAACCTCTTGGAAATGCTAGGCATTGTTCTTAACAGATCCTATTCCTTGGTGAGGTGCTGATGCCATTAAACCTTATGCTTCGACACATAGTAGAATCCGTCTCTCTTCGCAAGCATGCAGGCTGATGCCTCTTCAAGTCTTGTTCTGAGCTGTATCACCAGCTGTGCACCGCCCTTATCCGTTCCGGTGGATTAGGTCTTGTAAGAATGCCAAGATAGGTAGAGGATTCTGACCGTAGGATTCTTGGGCATCTGTCTCTGTGTCTTCTGGGATAAGTCATCCCGTTGGCATCTTCTTCCTGCAGGGTTCTCTGAGCCTGGTCAGCTCGCCTTCAGTCTTACCTCGGTCATCTCGTTCTTAGTTCGCTGCTCCTTCAGGGTTATTCTTCTTGCCAGAGGATTTGTGTCCCTGTTGTGTCCCCTTGTTTGTCCTGTCCTGTCTCACGGGTGTTGGTGTGTGTTTGGCCCGGAGCTGCTCTGCCTTGCTGCTCAGTCTGGGTGTATGGGTAATAGTACAAGTCCTGGGGACTTGAAATTTGTGATGTAGGGTGTAGTAGGGCTGTAGAGGGTATTCCTAGATTGCCACCAGGTGTCTGGAGCTGTCCAGTTATCCTGCAGCCCTTTGACTTCTGTCCCAGCTTTGTTTCAGATGCAGAGGGATGAAATCCATGGCGGAATGCCCCATCCTGGATGAGGGGGCTCCCCCGAGAAGGTCAGTCACTGTTTGTGTTTGCAGTGGAGGTGTAAATGGTGGCTATGTTACAGCGCTGTTCTTTGTCGTTTTTTTTAGGAGGTACGGCCGGATATCAGCGGGCAAGGTGAGCAGTGATGGGTAGGCAGTAGTAGTTACTATTGCTCAAGTCTTATTTGCTGGTGCAACTCTAAGCATTCACTGTTCTTTTTTTTTTTTTGATTTTCGGGTGTCCCCCTACCAGATGTGCTGGCCCCGGATGCCAGAGGCCAGATGGGTGCAGCATTAAGGTATATTTGTGGCGTGCTTCAGTCAGAGCTGGGAGGTGCTGTTTCACAGCAACTCGGCGTGATTTTTTGCTTTGCGGGTGCTGCTGCTGTCCTAGGCGTGCCAAGGAACAGAGGGAGCTGGTGAGTCGGCCTTTAGGCAGAGTGACCCACAGGTGTGCGCCGTGCTCAGCACGTACCTTTTCCTTTTGCTGGGTACGCTCCCGGCAGCCTCTGGAGCGGGATGAAGATCTGAGGGGGAGCCACGACAGCGGTGCTGAGGAGCCCCGGGGATTACTCTTCTGGAGGGGGATAGTCGCATTTTCTGTTTTGTGATCCTAGGTAGTGTGAGGAGGTGTGGAGCCAAAGTTTGGGTACAGCGGCCCTGAGGTGGACGCAGAGAACCTCTGGACGTCCACGGTGCTGAGATGTTCGTTTCTGTCGAGGATGCATTTCGCCTGCTGGTGTTCCAAAAGCTAAGTGTTGGGGCTGGCGGTCGGGAGAAGGGAGAAAACCTTTTCAGTCTTGGGTGGTGATTTAAAGTTACCTTACAGGAGAGGGCCCTAGTGGGATGATCCCCTCAGGATTAAAGGGTGAGGGTTTCTCCTCAGCAGCACCAGAGCCTTGGCAGGGCAGTTCTGACCCATCTCCATGTTCTAGGGAGTTTGACATTGTTGGTCTCCTTTTAGAGTCCAAAGGGTTAGGGTGCAGCGGGGGATTCCTGGCCCAGCACACCCTGGGATCCCTTTCCCAGGAGCATCCTGTTATAGGGCAATGCTGATTGCGAGGTGTACGGTAGTAGGGTTCAGCAGGGGGGGGTTTACAGTGACACACAGAGGCTGAAGGAGGGCTTGAGAGGTAAAGGACTCGAGGGCTAGAGAGCACACAGTGAAAATCAGGGGTACAGGCTAGGATACAAGTCAGAGTACAGGTATACTGGCCCTCACAGCGCTGCTACCAGCACGCTTTCCCTGAGAGCAGGTGCAGGCAGCAGCCCTAGTGCGGGAACGTACCAGACGCTCTGACATGTGCAGACACGGCCAGGCAGGAAGCGATAGTGGGGAGCAGGATCCAGCAGGGCTGGGGATAACGGGGGTTTTCCCGCCCCACCCACCCTGGGATTCCCCGTCTCTCCGCAGCCGGTGGAAGTGCTCCTGATTTCCCTCTCGGGGCGGCGGTTGGTAAGGCTTCGTGCCTTTGCCTGTGCAAAGAGTTTGGCTCTGTCAGCCTCTGCCCTGTCTCAGGGCCACGTTTTTTAGGGTAGGCAGGGAACAACTGTGGATGTACCTGCCCTGCTTGCAGGACAGCTTTTGGGACACTAACGGTGTAGAGCGTCCCCGCCTTGAAGGTGTAGGGCTCTAAAGAAGTAGGGTTCAGAAGGGGGGAGCTTATAGTGACACATACAGAGGCTGAGGCAGGGCTTGAGAGGTAAAGGAGTCAAGAACTAGAGAACACACAGTGAAAATCAGGGGTACAGCCTAGGATACAAGTCAGAGTACAGGTATACCAGCCCTCACAGCACTGCTGCCAACACTGTTTCCCTGAGAGAGGTGCAGGCAGCAATCCTAATGGCAAGGCAATGCCAGAAGTCCTGAGAGGTGCAGGCAGTACCCCTAAGCTAGGGCCAGACAGGAAGTTCCCATGGTGGGGCAGAGTCCACAGGGTTGAGGTTCACTGGGGATGTCCACCGTGCGTTCCTGTCCTGCCCCAACCGGGGATGCTCACACCCCTAATGGAGGCTGTGGTGGGTGGGCTCAGTGCCAGTAATGCCTCTAAGGCTTTGGCACTGTGAGTGTCAGCCTCTGGACGCAGCTGAGGCGTGCTGCCCGAGGACCCGGGCCTTCTTAGGAGATGGTGAGTAGCAGAATTGCTGGTTTTTGGCTGACGTGCTGCTAAGATTATGCTTTGATATTTGGTTTTCTTGATTGTAGCTGACTTAGGAGACAACCGCCCGGCAACAGCAGGAATTTCCCTGAGGGAGAGGCAGCCTTCTTTGGCACCTGGCGTGGATTTGCCTCCCTGGACATCTGAGAGAGAAGTGGAGGGCTTGGAGCCCCACAGAGGGGATGAAAGCGGGGTGCCAGGGCAGGGGTCAGTGGGAGGGATTTTTTGAGTCAGGTTTAGAGACAGGGATGTCCCAGATGTGACCCCTTAGGCTACATGAAGAGAAAGTCTCATTTTG
This sequence comes from Chamaea fasciata, assembly GCF_029207755.1. Lineage (NCBI taxonomy): Eukaryota > Metazoa > Chordata > Aves > Passeriformes > Sylviidae > Chamaea > Chamaea fasciata. Next base: position 85,465 of record NW_027094411.1, read on the forward strand.
GATCAAAGTGCTGAGGTGTGCAGGGCAGAGCAGTCCTGGTGTGTGTTGTGTCACTTGTCTGTTGTGCACTCTGTGTCTTTTGGGTGTCTTGTGCTTCATGTCTTGTCCCTTAGCCCTTTGAGGGGCCTATTAAAAATCCTGGCATCCGTCTTAGCATATCTGGTCTCTGCCTTCCTCGGCCAGGCGTCTTTGTTTCGTGTTCTCGGACACACGCGTTGGAATCCGTCTCTCTTCGCAAGCATGCAGGCTGATGCCTCTTCAAGTCTTGTTCTGAGCTGTATCACCAGCTGTGCACCGCCCTTATCCGTTCCGGTGGATTAGGTCTTGTAAGAATGCCAAGATAGGTAGAGGATTCTGACCGTAGGATTCTTGGGCATCTGTCTCTGTGTCTTCTGGGATAAGTCATCCCGTTGGCATCTTCTTCCTGCAGGGTTCTCTGAGCCTGGTCAGCTCGCCTTCAGTCTTACCTCGGTCATCTCGTTCTTAGTTCACTGCTCCTTCAGGGTCATTCTTCTTGCCAGAGGATTTGTGTCCCTGTTGTGTCCCCTTGTTTGTCCTGTCCTGTCTCACGGGTGTTGGTGTGTGTTTGGCCCGGAGCTGCTCTGCCTTGCTGCTCAGTCTGGGTGTATGGGTAATAGTACAAGTCCTGGGGACTTGAAATTTGTGATGTAGGGTGTAGTAGGGCTGTAGAGGGTATTCCTAGATTGCCACCAGGTGTCTGGAGCTGTCCAGTTATCCTGCAGCCCTTTGACTTTTGTCCTAGCTTTGTTTCAGATGCAGAGGGATGAAATCCATGGCGGAATGCCCCATCTAAGGTGATGTGGATTCCCTGAGAATATCAGTCACCGTTAAAGATGAGAGTCGCTTATGTCAAATTTATTGGCACTCCAGTGCAGGCCCCTTGCATTTACAGCTTCAAACAAGTGGGTCCCTTGGCAACCGTCCTGGGCAGCAGCTCGACCCTGCTCCGGGCTGGGCTGAGGGAGCAAACACTTGGGGCTGGCACTGCTCCATAGTGAGGGTACTTGTGAAAACACCTGGATTGTCCTGGATATTTTTTTGAGCTTTCTACAAGGTCTTAAGCATCAACTTTGTAAACATAAATGGCAAGGACTGAACACATGAGGCGCTGGAAAATTATACACACCAAAGACACCCTTTTTTTAAAAAATAACTCGGTGGCTTATATGTTAATTTTGAGACTCCTTTTTGGCCAGCTTTACTGTAAAAGAATCTCATTTAAATTTAGTTGCTTCAATGAATTTTTTGTACAAATATGCTCTAGTGTCAGGAGATTAAAGCAGTAACACCAACATGCCCCCTCTGGAAGAAATTTCTGTGTCTCTTCAGACCTGCTGGTTTGCAGTAGAGTTTGAGCACATTTTGCTGCAGCTTTGGTTCTTAATAAGTGTAAGTCGATGGATTGCTGGATGATTTCCGTAAGTTCTCCTATTTTGTAGGAGCTGCACGGTGAGGTCAGAATTCTGAGGGAGGCCCTGGCAAAGCTGCCAAGGGCGAAGAACATGGATGATCCAGGGGCTTCTCCCACCTGAGTTTCTCCTGGAGCGTGCTGTGTGTCATGCCAGATATTTAACCCGGGTTTGGGGTGTTCTCCTGCAGTCCCAGCTCTAACTGCTGCCCCTGAGCCCAGGCCTTGCTCTGTCTCAGCACTAAACCTGGCAGGTGGGTGTGCTTTTCCAGCCCTTTAATCCCACAGGCAATCCCAGATTCCCGGAGCTCCCCGAGGCACAGCATGGACTTGCTCCCTGGGAGCTGCACTTCAGTTTGCCTGAACCAAGGATGGCCTGCCTATGTTTGTAACTTTATTCCTGCTGTTTTTCCTTTTCCAGGTTGTTGGCAAGAAGGAGAGAGCCAGTAGGAAGTGAAGCCATTGGAAGGCCTTATCCCAGTCCAAGGTTCCCACTGGTCTCTCTGACTCCTGGATAATTGCCTGACCATAACCAGAGACTCTCAGTTTGATTTCCTGCCTTTTCCAATAAATCCTTGCTTTCAGCTGGAGTGTGTTCATGGTATCATCCTCCTCCTCTTCCATGGATTTGTAAATAAAATTTCTGGCTTTTGTTGAGTCAAATTTTTTTATTGCAGGAATTGTGGCTCTTTTGTTCCACTGAAACTTCCCAACTCTGCTCAGAGTTTCAGATATCAAATACAAGTAAGACTGGAGTTTCTTTGGGTTGTTACTCCCACAAAACACAGATAATTTTTGGATAGGAGTAACTAGACCTGTTCAATTCCCACTTCCCTTTAAACTCAGAGCAGAGGAGGCAGATTTTAAACCATTGTTCCATGAACTTCCACCAACTTGATGACTGTTCCGAAAGTTTTCAGTGTTAGAAATTCCTGAGCTTGTTTTCCAGGCAAGCTGGGATTTAGAGATTATTCCTTCCTTTTATTTGATGTTTTTTCTCTCTGCTTCTAGTAAGGGAATATTTATTTTTTCCAAATTTCCATCCTGATTAGAATTTTTGTACGTCTTAGAGCACATTTCCAAGGAAATCTACCAGATGCATGTTGGTAAATCAGAAGCTATTTCACACTATTCACCACCATGGTGCCATTTTTTTCCTTTCAACCCCCTAACACGGCTAATTCTACCCATGCACAGTATTACGAGCCGTAACTTGGTGTCAAGGTGTATTTCAGAGGTAGCAATAAAACAAAGTTGACATTATCTTTTGTAAGTCTCTGCACCTCCTTGTTTACTAATAAAGAAATCCAGAACAAAACAAAGAGAAAAAAAAATCTGAAACAAAAGCCCCTACAACCACCCCCCCCAAGAAAGAGCACAGAAAGAGAAAGTATGCCAATATTATTTAAATAAAAATCAAATCTTTACCCCTTTAGAAAACCAGGCTCATTTGTTATAAATAATGGTGGTTCTGATGTGTTAGGTAAATGAATTCATATCATTTAAAATATAAACAAATAAACACAAATTTAAAAAATAAATACAAAAATAGAAAAATATAAGGAACAAAAATAGAAATAGAAAATACAAAAAATATCCATTATATAACTAATTACAATATTGCATGTGAGATATATTATAATATATATAGTAGGTGTAGATATGAATATAAAAGTTAAATGGTAATGATAAAATATAAAAAAAATAAATACAAAAATTTTATTTTTTGTGGAACAAAGCTTAAACTAAAGGCTTTTTTGGGTTGAATTTTGTTAGAGGCAGGATGTTTGAAGTTGTGGTTGAGGGTCTTTTGGGGCATTTATTTGAGAGGATTTTTGGCCACGTGCTTTTTTGCCTCTGTTCTCTGCCTGTCCCCTATGCGTGTCCCCGGCCGAACTGTGCGGCAGGGCTGTCACCGTGTGGACAGAGAGTGGTACTGCAGCGATCCCCCCCGGCATCCCCGGGCCGAGCTGTGCGGCAGTGCTGCCGTCCTGTGGATAGGGAGGAGCACTGCAGCTGTCGCCCGTCCCCGAGGTCCGTGGCAGCCCCGGGCTGTGAGCTTGGGGACAGTGCTGCCGCCCGACCGTCCAAAGTTTGCGGGAAAATAGGCGGGAAAAATGCAGAAACCCCGGGTGCATGGCAGGCAACTGCCTGTGCGCGACCCCGACCACGGCGCCGCCTGGGCACAACTTTACACAGCATTTCCAGGTGTGCGGACGCAGGATGTGGGCTCGGCAGTGCTGTGGCTGTGTTCAGGCAGTCGAATTAGTCAGGTGCCTCTTTAAGGCGCCGGGGGGGCCTTAGGTATGCCATAAAAAAGATGGTGGGACGACCGTAAATGGCTTCACCCACAACCAAGACGGCAGCAAAGAAGGGCAGAGATCATGTGATGTCACTTCCAAGATGGCGGCTCGGCACGACGCGCTTGACCTTCCAAAGACGGCGGGAAAAAGGCAAGGACCCCGGGGGCGTCTACCTGACTTGCTTGTGCCCTGCCCCGACCACGGCGCCGCCCGGTCGCGATTTTCGGCGTCATTTCCAGGTGCGCGGCCACGGGCTGTGGGCTCACCGGCGCCACGGGTGGGCGGGAGCCGGGCCGGCGCTGACAGGCAGCGGCGGGGACGCCTCTCTCTGCCGAGGTCCTGCCACTGCCTGTGGCCTGGGCGTGGCCCTTGTGCCGGGCGCCCGTCCCGTTCCCCACGTTCCCGCCGCTCCCCGCCGTCCCCACACGCCCCTTCCTGCAGCCCTCCAGCCCCGGAGAAATGGAGGAAAACACAAAATCATTCTGGCAGAACCGTCGGCGGAGCTGCCCCGAGCCGTCCCCGTCCTGTAGCCAGCAGCAGGAGGCAGCTGCTCTCTGCTGCAAAGCTGAGCGAGGCCGAGGTAAGCAGAGGGGTTGTGGGGGGGACGCTCCGGTTGTCCGGGCAGGGCTTCCCGGGGACAGTTTCAGCTTCCCGCAGCTCTGGCTGAGGGCTGCAGGGAGTCCGGGCTGAGCCAGCTGGGAGCGGGGTCTGCTGTTCACATCCCCCCGGGAGCTGCCGCTGCCCGAAGAGGGCTCGCTAGAGCCTCGTGTCCTCTGTGTGTGCAAGTTTTTGATCGGCTTTGTAGCAAATGTGGTGTTTCAGGCTGGGTGCGCTGGGTTCCCTGGGTGGGAAATACCTTGAAGTAGCCAGGCTGAGCAGTTGCTGAGAATTCCAAGCCTGGGATTCTTGAAACAATGTTTGAATAGCTTATCATTGACCTGAGGCAGTGAGTCAAGTCCGTTTGTTGGAGTGGCAGAAATGATGCCACCTTTTTCTCTTCACAGAGGAGCATATGTACATAAAGGTAAACAGATTTCTTCTGTCACATCAGTACTCGGACCTGAGGAAAGTACCAGTTTTTTCCAGCTTTTCTACAGTTTTGATTCTGAGGTAAGTGTACCGTTTTAGGTATCCAGTAATTCTTCAGAAATTTATGGAAAAAGGCCATAAAAATACATTGAAATCTCATTTTCCCCTCGGTGGTTATTTAGAAGCATCTTTCTTTTGTTTCATATTGGAATTTAAACTGCTATTCCTGTGGTGGCTTTGTTGTTTTCTTCATACTAACACACAGTGAGTTGTGCTGTGTATGCTCTGTGAGCGCAATAAACAGCATATTCTGCCCCAGCTAGCTTCCATTCATCTCTGAGTTTAGATTAATGTTGAGTTCCACTGAAGTGTTTTAGGAATAGCAACTTCCCAATTTCCACTCCTTCCAAATTTAATCCCTAACATCCATCAGGAACAATCAGTCTGCAGCCCAAACATGCAGTGGAAATGGAATTGTAGAAGTTCAGAACAAGCTGTGGTAAGCCCTGAGCTGGCACTGGCAGGGAACCAGGTTTTATGCTCTTAGGGGCAGTTATTTTTTGGAAATGCCTAAATGTCTGATGGTGGTATTTTTCTTTGCGGCTTCCAGTACAAAGCACAGCGTGAGCAGATCCTTGGATGTCTTGGGGAAGGGCTGCGTGACAAACATTGCGGTGAGCTTCATGACTGCCAGAGGATTTTCCAGGTCATTCTCTGCTTTTTCAACAGTCCTTTGTGTGATGAGGGCTCCCAGGTAAGAATTTAAAAGGAAAGCACCGAAACACCCCAAAGCACAGAAGTTTGCATGGCTTTGAGATCTCAAGCACAAAGTAAAAAGGAGCAGCTGACTCTGCCTCCGTCTTCTTGAAAACCTGTTCCTTGTTGATTTTCTGGATGTGTGGAGGGGGAAAAAAATTGCTTATGTCTAAACTATGCAATATATCTAAGACATATTGCTTATGTCTAAACCAGTAAAACCCTTATCAACTGGAACAGGTTGCTGCCATCACAGAGCCTCACGTGGGCACCGTGCCTTTGTGCCTACAGTCAGGGCCTTTTCTTTTTTGGGGCTCTCCATTCCCCAGGCAGCACATTTGTTACCTGAACTGCGCTTCAGCAGGAGGGAAACTCATGTGCCAGTAGCTCTCAGGTTTGGGAGCATCCACCCTGAGTATTTCAGGTATCAAAATCTTGGACAAAAGGACAAAATCCTCTCGCTACCTGGAGACTTCTTGTAAGAGTAGCTTTGAACAGAGAATGTCTTTCCTTCCCTGGAGTTGCTGAGAGCAGGTGGTGTTCATTTCACCTTGAAGTTGATCCAGTTGCTAATTCCAAGTTAGATAATTAGATCTTGATGGTAAAAGAACAAGTTATATTTTCTGTTTCAGAGTTGTATGCTGGAGATATTCCAAAGTGCTGCCCATGCCAGCAGAGCTGCCTATGAGCTGATCCAGGATCACAGCCACCTCACATGGGTCCTGCACAGCTTAGAGAAAAGGTAAGCAGAGAAGTACAGGAGAAGTGGGAACAATTTGGCTGTCCACGGTAGAGTAATTGCATGACTGAGTATGAAAAGTGACAGGCAGGGAGCCAGACGCACCAAGGGCTGGACTGGCACAACTTGCTGAACTCTGAAGTGTCCCTTGTGGTTTTGAAAACAGAATCAAGATGCTTTCAGGTTGTGGTAGGAGGGATGATGGTGGAGGGGCTTCATGAATTGAAAACCACTTCCTTGAAAAACTGAGAAAGCAAAATGGCACTTTGGAATTTAAAAGGTAAAGACACTAATACGAACACCCTCAATTCACATCCTGTCACAGGACCTGCTGCACAGGAAGTGGCACAGTAATGGCTTTGAGCTGTCTAGAACATTCCTCCTCCCCTTGCCTCTCCCTCACATACATTTACATCCACCAAAAATCTCTTCTGCACAGAGCGCCCTGACAGTTTCAGGCAAGTGCACTAGGATATGGTCGCCTGTAGGTGATGGACCAGCTGCTGGTGAGGATCTGCCTTCCAAACGTGGTTTTCTCTTTTGTTTTGTTGTTGTTTGGTTAGTTTTGGGGTTTTTTTCAGGTTTCTGGAAAACAAAGTGATAAATAAAATGATTTCCTTACTCCATACTCTGGGGCTAACAAATTTAGATGAGAGAAAACAAGAATCAATCCCAGGTGAAGAGGAAATTTCTTTCTATTCAGCTTGTAAATGAATTTCTGTATGTTTTGGCCACATTAATCAAACGTATTTGATAAGTACTTTGTTTTAGTCGGTTTGCATTTCATCCTCTGTTTAGTTTGAATTCTATTAAGGCCAGGAGGATTTCTTTATCTCTGGTAGATGAATGGCTTTTTTCACCCTCAATTTGTGTCTTGAGTAGTGAATTTGGGTGTTATTTCTTTGAAAGGAGGATTTAGCTATTTGAATCCATGGGGAATAAAGTAAGCCTTCGGGAGCTTCTCTCACCTCCAGGCCGGGGGATCCAGTTTGGAATAGAGTTCCAGCCTGGAGTGTTGGGTTAACTGGAGCCGCAGGAGAAGAGCCTCATGCTATCATGGTCAGCAAATCTCGTTTATTTCAGGTAGCATACACACATTTATATCTTCTATAATCAGCTCATACATATTGCAAAAGTTAAGCTCAGGATTGGTGCTCAGACTAAAAGTCAGCTACGCCTCTTTCTACATTTCTTTGTGGTTACATAGTTTGAGTAAGTTTTAGTTTTACCGTGCTTCTCCCTCATATCTTTCAGCTACAAGGTCTTGTTATCGTATAGCAGCTGTGCTCAAGGACATACGAAGCTTACTGCCTTGCTGGTTTTCATGAGAGTGCCTGTGTGCTCAGCAAAGCTCTCTCATGTCTGCGTGACCTTTTGCAGCTAGCCAGTTATCAATCACACTCTCCACACTTCCCCCGTTTTCTTTTACTGCTATCATTGTTATCTTAAAATTATCAAACATTGACAATACCATACGCTGCAAACATTGCAACACACAAGGCAAAACTAAAAGCAAAACAACAATTACAAGCAAAATCACAAGCACTACTTGTATCAAATGTTTTAACCAGCCTGTAATGTGCGCTGAAGTTGCATGAAAAGTTCACTCAGTCGGGGGTTGTTAACTTCTTTGAGACTTGCGTTATAATTCTGGAGACAACTCCCACTACATAAAGTGAGTCAGAAACTACATTAACAGGTTCTCGGAAGGTTTGAAAAGCCCATATAACTGCCAATAGTTCTAACGTCTGGAGATTGTCCTGTGGGCTTGCTGGAATCACATGATGATGCCACTGGCCTGCCTTGTTCCAAGTAGCTGCTGCTCGGCGGGAGCGCTTTCCTGCATCAGTAAAAGCTGTAATTGCGTGTGGAATAGGTTGGTCTTCTCTCAAAGGTTTAGTAATTAATTGCCATTCTCCTAGCCAGTGCAATAATTTCGGTTTAAGAGGGCCTGTTGTAACAAAACTCGGTGCTTGTAGTAATGCCTCTGCCAATTCTGCGGAGTTGAGCAGAAACCAGTCCAGAGACACTTTTTCCATAGGTAGATGTATCACACTAGGTTCCTTGCCACTTAGCTCTATTGTGCGTAATCGGCCTTTCATAATTAACAAGGCAAGTTTTTCAATTTTTTGTGTAATTGTTTTTCTTTGCTGTAAGGGAGGGCTAATCCATTCCAGGACCCCCAAGTCCTCCATATTTCCTGGCCTCTCCCCCGTTTTCTTTTTCTGCGTAATAGCTCCTAGAAGGTGATCTTTGTTATTCCAAATAGTCAGTGAAACAGAAAGGGATGGATCGTACCTGGTGACAAAGCCATTGGCAACACACCACAAAATACTTTGAAGGGCACTGATTTGGTCTGCAGAAAGTATAACCGGAGCACAGGGGTCCGTGCCTTTTAAGAGGGGGCGCAACGCTTCTAGAAGGGTGTTAGGAATGCCAACTACAGGCTTAAGCCATTGGAGGTCTCCCAATAGTTTTTGTGCTTCATGCAAAGTGGACGGTGGAGCCTGGATGGTAAGTTTTTGCGGGCGTATTTGTCTCTGTGTAATTGTCCATCCCAAATACTTCCATGGTGCATGGGTTTGAATTTTTTCATCAGAAACCATAAGGCCATAATTTCTCAACATGGCAATGATGGATTGTACCTGTATGACTGTAAAAGGCGAGCTTTGGGCAAACAAAATATCATCCATGTAATGGTAAATAATTGTTTTAGGCATCGCTTGTCTAACAGGTTGCAGAGCTGTGTCAACATATAGCTGACACAAGGTAGGCGAGTTGCGCATTTCTTGTGGCAAAACTGTCCATTCAAAGCGCTTATCAGGTTCACCCCTATTAAGGGAAGGCAAGGTAAATGCAAACCTCTTAGTATCCTTTGGATGTAGGGGTATCGTAAAAAAGCAATCCTTCAAATCTATAACAAGAATAGGCCAATCCTGTGGTAGCATAGCTGGATTAGGGAGCCCTGGTTGTAGAGCTCCCATTGGCTCCATCTGCTGATTGACTGCTCGCAAGTCCTGTAGCAGACGATAACTTCCTGATTTTTTCTTTATAACAAAAATAGGCGTATTCCATGGGCTAGTTGATGGGCGAAGGTGTTTAAGCTGTAGTTGTTCCGCAACTAAGCGGTGTGCCTGCTCAAGATTTTCCCTTTTTAACGGCCACTGCTTAACTACCACGGGGTCATCAGAGGTCCAGGTCAATGGTAGAGGGAATGTCCAAGCAATGGCCATCACAATAAAGGGCGATCGGTAAGTACGTATCCCAATTGTGTCAGAACATCCCTTCCCAGGATGCAATCGACCTCCGATGGCAGGGGTGTCAGCGAAAACACTGCTTTAGCTTGTTTGCCGTCGATCTCTACAGCAAGAATGGGGGATCGTTGTGCAAGCTTAATGCTACCAATGCCAGAAACTGTGGTATTAGCTGGTAAAAGCGGCCACGTCTTTGGGTATTTGGCCGTATCAATAATACATGTATCCGCCCCTGTGTCCAACAATGCCTTATGCAAAATGATCGTTTGTCCTTGGTAACATAAACAGCAAATCCTTTTGGGTCTTGTAGATAAGTCTATGACAGGAAGAGTGATACCTCCTGAGGAGCCAAGGCATTTTTTTCCGCGCGGCTCATCAGATCGTGGTGGTATGCTCATAGTTAATTGCGGTAGAGGTATGAACTGGGTGATCCGTTGGCCTTTTGGAATGTTCACCGGCGGGAAAAGTGTATGAGCTATAACAAAAATCTCTCCTTCAGCATCAGCGTCGATAACTCCAGGTTCTACCATTAGGCCCAAAACAGACCCAGACGATCGACCTAAAATGAGTCCTCCTGTGGGTTGTCCATTAATGAGAATAGGTCCAAAAATTCCGGTAGAAATCACATGTGGACTGCTGTTATATAGGGTAACTTTTACTGCTGCTGCTAGGTCCAATCCGAGGCTGCCGGAGGTTGCTGGCAAGAGTTGCCCATCGATGGTGTGGCTGGAACTATTTGTGTCCCGGCGCGGCCCAGTTTCGCGCTGGTCTTGGAGTTTCCCGATCCAGATCGGCAAGCGGTGCTGTTGTGGGTATTGGATCGGCACTTGCCGCACCATACGCCCGTGGCGCCACATTCGCGGCGGATGTGTCCCGGCTTTCCGCAGCGGAAACACTTCATCCTCCCACCGGTATTGGGGCTTTGACGCGCTGTCGCCGCTTGGAGGGGTGCGAGGGCAGCTAAAACCTGAGTCTGAGCTGATACTGCTTGTTCTCTAAAAGCCTGAGCCTGCTGTTGTAACCCCTCACCTATCTTTTGCAGCGCTTCTACCACAAATACCTGAGTGCCGGAAGGCATGGCTGCCGCTTTATCTAACAAATCTTGAACATTCCAATTCCCAGGGGCTGAAGCTATGAGGGAACGAGTGTTAGCATTCCCATTCTGCAAGATACATTGTTTAACTAGGGCATCTTGCATGTGCTCAGCAATGCCTGCTTTACTTAAAGCATCAATGATCTTGTCCACAAAGGGGCCAAGAGGCTCCTCCCTCCCCTGTTTTATCCCCATATAAAGAGGAACACCTCCTGGAGCTCTAATTTTCTCCATAGCTCTTTTAGCTACCGCCATGGCCTCTCTCAATTTATCAGGACCTAGGGTAGCTTGAGCCTCTACTCTATGAAGCGGTCCTTGACCCATAAGCTCGTCAACGGTAATGCCGAGTAAGGGGTCTCCTTGGGGTCGAGGGAGTGCGGCACTTGCAGCCGCCTCTTCCCTCCATCGGGCTTCAAACAGTAACCTTTGATGTGGGGTATAAATTAAACGAGAAAGACCTCTAACATCTGCGGGCAACAGGAGATTCATATTAAAAAGGAATTCTAACATTTGTTTAGCGGGTTCGCTTGTGACCCCATAGCTCGCTACGGTAGATCGTAGTTGTGACAAAAGTTTCCAGTCTAAATTAGTAACCTCCGCCCGTTGCCCTCCCTGTGGGTTGTTGTGAAAGATAACTGGGAGGGCGAGGGGGGACGACATCTGCTCCTGAGCTGCCGTGGCCAGATCCGTATCTCCCTCCCGCCAGCCCTGATTTGCCAGTGCCGCCCATACCTCCCGTCTTTCTCGTGCCATAGCCTCCGCGAGGTCCGATAAGGCTCCGGGGAACGGCTCCGTGGCAACAGGACAGGGAGGGGCATTCCTAGCCTCTGCATTCATGGGGGTAGGGGGTGAAGGCATTAGTGGAGCAGAGGGCTGTGGCGAGGGCTGAACGGTGGGTGTACTGGCCGGCTCTACAGAGTCAGATGACGGGAGGTCAACGGTTGCAAAGACTGGAGGGTTTGGAGCGGAAGGGTCATCCCCATAAGCCCTATTCCTAGTGTGCATTTCACGAGCATTATCGACAGCTTTCTTCTCCGCCTGACACATAAGCAATTCATTATGCACAGTTCTCCACAACTTGCTCATCTTTTTTGCTGGCTTATCATCATCTAGCACTAATTCCCAAAGCTTATCCCCATACCTGCGCCATTCGGCTAATTCATGAACAGTATGGGGGTTAGCAAAAGAGCCATAAGAGGTAGCATGGCTCAAAAGAGGGGGGAGCTCCTTATCTAAGTCAAGCCCCTTAAATCCCCGCTTTCTAAGAAAAGCAGTAAAGAGATCATACGCTGCTTGCCTTTCCATACTCACCGGTACCGTTGCAAACCCCCAGGCGTCGGCAGCGCGTAGCGGCAGGGCGCACCGATGTGACCACCCCGGGCGTAAATCCGCCGTCCAAAGGGACCCGACCCCAATGCAGCTCTAGAGAGGGTAGGGGAGAAGCCTGTTCGGGCGCCAGATGTTGGGTTAACCGGAGCCGCAGGAGAAGAGCCTCATGCTATCATGGTCAGCAAATCTCGTTTATTTCAGGTAGCATACACACATTTATATCTTCTATAATCAGCTCATACATATTGCAAAAGTTAAGCTCAGGATTGGTGCTCAGACTAAAAGTCAGCTACGCCTCTTTCTACATTTCTTTGTGGTTACATAGTTTGAGTAAGTTTTAGTTTTACCGTGCTTCTCCCTCATATCTTTCAGCTACAAGGTCTTGTTATCGTATAGCAGCTGTGCTCAAGGACATACGAAGTTTACTGCCTTGCTGGTTTTCATGAGAGTGCCTGTGTGCTCAGCAAAGCTCTCTCATGTCTGCGTGACCTTTTGCAGCTAGCCAGTTATCAATCACACTCTCCACACTGGAGTCCCTGGGAGCTCCCGGAGCCCATTGGAACGGCGCAGACTCCATCTGGCTGCTTAACGAGGCTGGTGCCTACCATGGTAAAAACTGAATCAACACAGGAGAGCACCTTACTTGCACAAGTTTGTATCAGGAAAATCCTTTGGAGTATCTGATGTTTGTTTTGGTGGGGTTTTCTTCTTACAGAAAATACTAAAGACAAGAACAAATCTCAAGCCTCATCTCATCAGAAAAATCATCACTCTCAGAAAAAAAACGAGGAAGAAGGTGACACTGCTGCAGACGTGGAAGTGTCTGAGCTGAAGAAATGCAGCCCATTGGGCCCCTGTTTTCCCAGCACCACCCTCCACACAGGGAGGGGAGACCCTCAGAGCTGGTGAACCTGGGGGCGAGGCAGTGGCCGTCACCTGTGCGTCCACTCACGTGGTCACCGAGGGGCTGCTGAGGTCCCTGGCCAGGCAGAGCCTCCTCAGGGAGCAGGACGTGTCCCCAGCCCTGAGGTGGCTGCGGAACCACGTCCCACCATGCCTGCCGGCTGCGCACGTGATGCTCAGGGATGAGACACTGAGGAACGACCTCTTCAGGCTTTACACCCGGCTCAGCCAGGCCAGCAGCGCCTCAGCTGGGCTCTCCAGGGAGCTCGGAGTGCTCAGTTCCATCATGTTGCAGCTACTGGAGGAGCAGGCCCTGTCCAGCACCTTCCACAAGCCTGTGAAATCCCTGTGCCTGTCACCAGCGACGGAAGAGGATGCGGACCAGACAGGTGCCTTGTCTTGTTCTTATCACTCGTTACGAGGCAGTGGTGGGAGGAACTAGGAAATTCCATGGCTTTTTAAATCCAGTTTTAAACCAGTTTACCCATATCCACCCAGGCTCATGGCTTCCCACAGCAGAAGCAGTGTCTTTCTTGGGATGGGGGCAGGGGTGGGTAGCACGGAGCATGGTTACTCTATGAGGTTTTCTGACACTACAACACTCACACTCCTTCTAAGAAACTTCCCTTTCAAGGACTAAACTGGAACAAAAGGTATAAAAGAAATGTAATTCCAAGAGGGAAAACAGTCTGCAAAAAACAGGTCCGTGTGGGCATGGATGCTGATTCCTGTTGCTGGTCAATGATAGCAGCTGACGGGTCAGATTTCAAACTATTTTATTTAACAGGAAACTGGTTTGTTCCCACTTGTGAGCACGATCATTGGCTTGGCATGGGCAAAGCCACTCCAGATTTTCCATCTGAGAAAACTAGTTAGGGAACTATTTTAAAATGTAGTCCTGGAGGTAAACAGCTTGGCCGTTTTTTATTACTGTGTGGAAAGAGAAGAATATCTGTTCTGATTTTTCTCTCATCTTTCTTCCACAGCTGTTTTTGTATTCCTGACTTCCGTTTACAACGGAGACACGTGGCTTGGAGCCCAGGAGCCGGATATGTTACTTACTCATGTCAGATGGGTCTGCACTCGTGCAGGTTATGAATTACAGGATGACTCGGAAACTCAGAAACAAGGAAAAGAAGCTATTATGTCTCTCTGCAAAAAAAATTTGGCTACATCAGGGCATTAATTCAGGGAACTAACACTTCATCTTTAACGTTCTCTGCTCTGCCATCATCACTGTGTGCCATGGAAGCCTCCTGAGCTGCTCTCATACAGACCTGACTTGTTTGGTAAAAAAACCTCAGTATTTTATTACTGTGTGCAAACTTAGGGGAAAGATTTTATTCAGTATCTCTCAGTGGAACATTAAAGCTTCAATTTCTCTTTTCTTGAACAGTCTGAGACAGAATATTACTTATATCATTTTTATTACTGACATTTTTAACTTTTTGTAGAACCAGAGAGACTGTTTGTGGACGTGTGTGTTATTAATATCCATCTTCTCTCCAATATAAGATGGGGAAAAAAAGGCTGCAGAGCTTCCCACAATGGGCTGTAAGTGCAAATGACAAGGAGCCAGAGGTTTAGTCATGACAATTTACTATTTCGAAGAATCTGGCTGATTTCATGATACCAAAACCAGTATGAATAAAAGACTGAACTCGGGAATCATGATGGTCTTCTTGGGTTTAAAAAAACTTTATTGGCTTGGAAAGACATTGATATCAGACCTGGGTTTTTTTATTACCCTTTTTTTTTAATTAAAAAAAGCCCTCATCCATCACTGCTGCTGTGATGTGCAACAAAAGCCCATCTTCCCTCCACTTGGAACAGGTGAGAGATGGAACTAAACCCCAAAGGATTTTCTGCTTATTGAGTATACGTGCAAAATCTGATAAGCTGTTCTCGAATGTGGCCATGAGGGTAGTTGAACATGCCACCCCACATCTGCAAATATGCAGTGCCAGAACAAGCACCTGTGAAAGGTAAACCAGGATTTATTCAATTGACTCATGACTGCGTCCTGTCCCGGGTCCTTTGCACAAATACTGTACAGGGGAAAACCAGAACTGCAAGTTCCTTGTGATATGCATTGAATTTCCAGGGAAGGGGTAAATGAAAATGAGATGCAAATAAGGGAATTGCTTCTACATTTAAATATTCTTGTCCTAAAGGAGCCATTGGCTCTGTACCAAGACTTGAGTTTAAATTTTCATTTCTTTAAAAACCCCCAAGCCCTTTAAAAGCTACAGTTTGTGTCATGTAGAATTACTAGCAGCTGACATGAGGAAATCTGTGAGCCGAATCTAGCTGAGCTTAGCTAAGTTTAACCAAATCTAGCCAAGTTCAGCCGAACCGAGCCAAGTTTAAGTGAACTGGGCAGCGTGCAGCCGAACTGAGCTGAGCGGCACCGAGCTCAGCCGAGCCCAGCTGCCTGCTCTCATGCCCATTAATTAGCGCGAGTGCAGTCACTGCATGGTGAGGTGCTGCTGGACCCTGTGCCCCTGTTCGTGTCCGTGCGCCGGCTTGCGGGACTCGGCAGCCGGAAAACACCGAGCTCTGCGTGTTTAACGTGAGGCAGCTCCGCTTCCCCGTGCGGCGCCTCGGCCCGGCCCACGCCACCCCCAGGCAGCCGAGCCGAGATTGGCCGAATGCAGCAAGCGGCACCGAGTTCAGCCGACCGAGCCAAGCTCCGCAGAATGCAGCATCCCGGACAGGGCGGGGTCCGGGCCGGGCTTGGGACAGGGCCGGGGCTCTGTGAGGCACACCCTGGAGGCGGCCGGGGGCAGGGCAGGGGGGTACCAGGGACGCAGCTTCAGGGGCGGGTCTCGGGCTCGGATCAGGTGCACGGGGCCGGGACGAAGTGATTTAATCTATGGAAATCGCTTTGCCAGCCCTTTGCTCACTCTGAGCTCGTTGGAGACAGGAGCCCACTGTCCAGGCTCACAGCCTGGGACAGGACGGGATTCGGCTTCCCCTCCTGTCCCCCCCCTCTACCCCTCATTCCTCTTCCCCGTATTCCCCTCCTTTCTCTCCCTTTTCCCCCTTTCCCTCTCCTCCCCAAAGCCTTTCCCTCCCATTCTGGCCTGCCCTCCTGTCCCCCCTTCTAACCTTCCTTTCTTCTCCCTGTATTCCTGTTCTTTGTCCCCAAAGCACTCCCCTCCTCTCCCCCCCAAACCTGACCCCCCACTTCTTCCTCTCCTGTCCCTACCCCGCTACCCACTTCTATTCCCCCTCTCCCCCATCCACCCGCCTTCTTCCCCCCCACCCTTCTTTTCCCTTCCCCTCCTGCTTCCCAACACACCCTGACAACACCCCCGCTCAACCCTTCTCATCCCTGCTAGCCCTCCTCTCTTCCCGTCATCCCCTTTCTTGCTTCCTCCTGCATCCGTGGGTCTCGGGGCACGGGAGACTAAAGCCCAGAGGGCTGGAGCCTGGCACCCCCCGCCCTCGCTGGAGCCCCCACACGGGGCCGGCCTGCTCTGCGGCTGTCCCCCCATGCAGTTAAAAACACGGCCTGACACACCCGGGGATCTGACTTTCCCCACATCACACTGGGGTGCCCCTGGGGGAGTTGGGGCAGGGGTTAGGGGGGCCCCTTCCTTAGAGAAGGGGGGTCCCGCGGTGGGGGGGCTGAGTGTTAGGGAGGGCCCCTCCTTAGGAGGGGGTCCTGGGCTAGGGGGTTAGGAAGGGCTCCCTCCGGAGGAGGGGGTCCCTGGGTGAGCCCCCTTGGGGGGAGGGGGGTGGGACAGAGGGATGACTTTTTATCCCCTTCAGTCCCAGCCCCTTCCCCTGGGCCCTCTCCTCTGATCGGGGTTCGCCCCGGCCTCCTCCTCAGGACCCCCTTATCCGGTCCGGGGGTGGGAGCAGGGGAAAGCAGAAGGGATCATGTCACTTCTGCAGTGTGAACAGACAAAGTGTCAGCCAAACAACTGAACCCTCCCATCCTGTCCCACCTACCACCCCTCCAAAAATTGTAAATAAAGGGTAATGATTGCTGGGGAATTTCCTTAGGAATTATGAACCTCACACATATGGAATTTTGGAACTGGAATCCCAGTCTCAGCCTTGGGCACCTGCAGGAAAAGAGGGGGGTCCTTATCTATAGCAAGGAAAGCCCAGTGCCCCAGTGTGTGAGGTGCAGACATTGAAGTGTCCAGGGGATGACTGGCAAACCGCTTCTGCCCCTGCCCTCACACTCTGAGTGGCAGAAACCCCAGGTGCGAGCTGTGAGGGTGATGAGGGGGCAGCTCCTGCCGAGGGCTTCTTGCGAGGGGGTCTCCCTCAGTTTACTTTGGCATGGAGCTGCTGGAGGAGAGGGGCTTAGGGTTGGCTACTGGGGGTGTCTCATGGAATGATGGTGGGATTATTGGCTCTGGATGCACTTGGATGTGGGGCATTGCTTAAAGGAGGTGCAAGGGACAAATATTTGTGCCAGGCAACAGCAGTAGGTGAGCCAGTGTAGGTTGGGGGGGGGGGGGGGTGTCTCCTTTCCCTTTTCAATTTTATCTTGCCAGCCCCCTCCCTGGTGCCCCTAGAAAAAAACATGGAGGTTGTGAGGAAAAAAGAGGTTTAAATTGGGATGAATCCCCCTCCACTTGGGATTTTATTAAATAGTGGTATTTATATGTGGTTTTTATTCAATATTGCATTCTTTGGTGATATATAGTGTTTTGTTGGGAGCTTTTTTGGTATTAATTTTTATGTGTAATTTGGTTTTTGAGTGAAGATAACTTTGTAGATGGGTCTGTTTATATTTGAGGTAGAATTAATTTAAGTAGCTTTTTAACAGACTTCTGTTATGTGTTATTGGGGTTTTGTATATTGTATGTAGGGGTTGAGATTGGGTAGGGTGTTGGGGATTAGGTTGGTTCCTTCTTTCTCTAAAGAATTTTTTCCCCACAAGTTACCAAGGAGACCAAGTGTTGGATACTTGAGAGTACTTAACCGAAACAAAGAGGTGGACAAAGGTGGAAGGGGGAGACAACGCAGGTAAAAGACAAAGCTTGAGGCAACTGCGGGCTTTTCTTTTTCCGGCGTTCGGGGAGACGCGTGTCTGCCGCTCCTTGAGGATCTCAGCGGCCGCAAGGCACGCCGAGCGGAGAATGGCTGTTTCTGGCTGGAGGAGTTTAACTGTGGCCAAAAAAAATCCAGTCCTGGAAAATCTACTATCACCAGTTCGGCCTGAATCCTGAGTTTTGCCGGCCACCCATGGGGAGCTGGTCCAGGCCCTGCC
The DNA here is from genome assembly GCF_029207755.1 of Chamaea fasciata. Lineage (NCBI taxonomy): Eukaryota > Metazoa > Chordata > Aves > Passeriformes > Sylviidae > Chamaea > Chamaea fasciata. The sequence goes on from NW_027094411.1 coordinate 103,536, forward strand.
TCTCCTTCGGTTTTCTTCGGCGCTGCTTGTCTTGCTA
>NW_027094412.1:0-103550 GCF_029207755.1 Chamaea fasciata
TCCCTGGGGGTGCCCAGGGTGTCCCTGGGGTTCCCTGGCTGTCCCCCAGGTGTCCCTGGGGGTGCCCAGGGTGTCCCCTGCGGTTCCCTTCCTGTCCCCTACGTGTCCCTGGGGGTGCCCTGGCTGTCCCTAGGGTGCTTTTGCTGTGCCCTCGGTGTCCCTGGGGGTTCCCCGGCTGTCCCCTAGGTGTCCCTGTGGGTGCCCTGGCTGTCCTCTCGGTGTCCCTGGGGGTGCCCTGTGGGTCCCTGGGGTGCCCTCGGGGTGCCCTGGTGTCCCTGGGGGTGCCCCTGGCTGTCCCCTAGGTGTCCCTGGGGTTGCAGTGGCTGTCCCTGGAGTGCCCTGGCTGTCCCCTGGGTGTCCCTGGGGGGGCCCTGGCTGTCCCCTAGGGGTCTCTGGGGGTGCCCTGCCTGTCCCCTAGGTGTCCCTGGTGGTGCCCTGGCTGTGCCCTAGGTGTCCCTGGGGTGCCCTGGCTGTCCCCTAGGTGTCCCTGGGGGTGCCCTGGCTGTCCCTAGGGTGCCCTGGCTGTGCCCTAGGTGTCCCTGGGGTGCCCTGGCTGTCCCCTAGGTGTCCCTGGTGGCCCACGGTGTCCCTGGGGTGCCCTGGCTGTCCCCTACGTGTCCCTGGGGGTGCCCAGGGTGTCCCTGGGGGTACCCTTGCTGTCTCGTAGGTGTCTCTGGGGGTGCCCTGGGTGTCCCTGGGGTGCCCTGGCTGTCCCCATGGTGTCCCTGGGGTGCCCTAGCTGTCCCTAGGGTGCCCTGGCTGTCCCCTAGGTTTCCCTGGGGCTGCCCTGCGTGTCCCCTAGGTGTCCTTGGGGGGCCCTGGCTGTCCCCAGGGTGCCCTGGCTGTGCCCTAGGTGTCCCTGGGGTGCCCTGGCTGTCCCCTAGGTGTCCCTGGGGGTGCCCTGGCTGTCCCTAGGGTGCCCTGGCTGTCCCCTAGGTGTCCCTGGTGGCCCACGGTGTCCCTGGGGTGCCCTGGCTGTCCCTTACGTGTCCCTGGGGGTGCCCAGGGTGTCCCTGGGGGTGCCCTTGCTGTCCTGTAGGTGTCTCTGGGGGTGCCCTGGGTGTCCCTGGGGTGCCCTGGCTGTCCCCTTGGTGTCTATGGGGGTGCCCTGGCTCTCCCCTTGGTGTCCCTGGGGTGCCCTGGCTGTCCCTAGGGTGCCCTGGCTGTCCCCTAGGTGTCCCTGGGGTTGCCCTGCGTGTCCCCTAGGTGTCCTTGGGGGTGCCCTGGCTGTCCCCAGGGTGCCCTGGCTCTGCCCTCGGTGTTCCTGGGGGTGCCCTGGTGTCCCTGTGGGTGCCCTGGCTGTCCCCTAGGTGTCCCTGGGGGGGCCCTGGCTGTCCCCTAGGTGTCCCTGGGGGTGCCCTGGGTGTCCCTGGGGTCTCCCTGGCTGTTCCCTAGGTGTCCCTGGGGGTGCCCTGGCTGTCCCTAGGGTGCCCTGGCTGTGCCCTTGGTGTCCCTGGGGGTGCCCTGGCTGCCTCTGGCGTGCCCTGGCTGTCCCCTAGGTGTCCCTGGGGGGGCCCTGGCTGTCTCCTAGGTGTCCCTGGGGGGGCCCTGGCTGTCTCCTAGGTGTCCCTTATGATGCCCTGGCTGTCCCTGGGGTTCCCTGGCTGTCCCCTAGGTGTCCCTGGGGGTGCCCAGGGTGTCCCTGGGGTTCCCTGGCTGTCCCCTAGGTGTCCCTGCGGGTGCCCAGGGTGTCCCTGCGGTTCCCTTCCTGACCCACACGTGTCCCTGGGGGTGCCCTGGCTGTCCCTAGGGTGCCCTTGCTGTGCCCTCGGTGTCCCTGGGGGTTCCCCGGCTGTCCCCTAGGTGTCCCTGTGGGTGCCCTGGCTGCCCCCTCGGTGTCCCTGTGGGTGTCCAGGGTGTCCCTGGGGGTGCCCTGCCTGTCCTTTAGGTGTCGTTGGGGGTGCCCTGGGTGTCCCTGGGCATGCCCTGCCTGTCCCCTAGGTGTCCCTGGGGGTGCCCTGGGTGTCCCTGGGGTGCCCTGGCTGTCCCCTTGGTGTCCCTGGGGGTGCCCTGTGGGTCCCTGGGGTGCCCTCGGGGTGCCCTGGTGTCCCTGGGGGTGCCCTGGCTGTCCCCTAGGTGTCCCTGGGGTTGCACTGGCTGTCCCTGGAGTGCCCTGGCTGTCCCCTGGGTGTCCCTGGGGGGGCCCTGGCTGTCCCCTAGGGGTCTCTGGGGGTGCCCTGCCTGTCCCCTAGGTGTCCGTGGTGGTGCCCTGGCTGTGCCCTAGGTGTCCCTGGGGTGCCCTGGCTGTCCCCTTGGTGTCCCTGGGGGTGCCCTGGCTGTCCCCTTGGTGTCCCTAGGGTGCCCTGTCTGTGCCCTTGGTGTCCCTGGGGGTGCCCTGGCTGTCCCTAGGGTGCCCTGGCTGTCTCCTAGGTGTCCATGGGGGTGCCCTGGTGTCCCTGGGGGTGCCCTGCCTGTCCCCTAGGTGTCCCTGGTGGTGCCCAGGCAGTCCTTAGGGTGCCCTACATGTCCCCTAGGTGTCCCTGGGGGTGCCCTGGCTGTCCCTAGGGTGCCCTGGCTGTGCTCTTGGTGTCCCTGGGGGTGCCCTGGCTGTCCCTAGGGTGCCCTGGCTGTCCCCTAGGTGTCCCTGGGGGCCCAGGGTGTCCCTGGGGTGCTCTGGCTGTCCCCTACGTGTCCCTGGGGGTGCCCAGGGTGTCCCTGGGGGTGCCCTTGCTGTCCCGTAGGTGTCTCTGGGGGTGCCCTGGGTGTCCCTGGGGTGCCCTGGCTGTCCCCTAGGTGTCCATACGGGTGCCCTGGCTGTCCCCTAGGTGTCCCTGGGGGTCCCCTTGGTGTCCTTGGGGGTGCCCAGGGTGTCCCTTAGGTGTCCCGGGGGGTGCCCTTGCTGTCCCCCAGCTGTCCCTGGGGGTGCCCTGGCTGTCCCCTAGGTGTCCCTGTGGGTGCCCTGGCTACCCCCTCGGTGTCCCTGTGGGTGTCCAGGGTGTCCCTGGGGGTGCCCTGCCTGTCCTTTAGGTGTCGTTGGGGGTGCCCTGGGTGTCCCTGGGCATGCCCTGCCTGTCCCCTAGGTGTCCCTGGGGGTGCCCTGGGTGTCCCTGGGGTGCCCTGGCTGTCCCCTTGGTGTCCCTGGGGGTGCCCTGTGGGTCCCTGGGGTGCCCTCGGGGTGCCCTGGTGTCCCTGGGGGTGCCCTGGCTGTCCCCTACGTGTCCCTGGGGGTGCCCAGGGTGTCCCTGGGGGTACCCTTGCTGTCTCGTAGGTGTCCCTGGGGGTGCCCTGGCTGTCCCCTACGTGTCCCTGGGGGTGCCCAGGGTGTCCCTGGGGGTGCCCTGGCTGTCCCTAGGGTGCCCTGGCTGTCCCCTAGGTGTCCCTGGTGGCCCACGGTGTCCCTGGGGTGCCCTGGCTGTCCCCTACGTGTCCCTGGGGGTGCCCAGGGTGTCCCTGGGGGTACCCTTGCTGTCTCGTAGGTGTCTCTGGGGGTGCCCTGGTTGTCCCTGGGGTGCCCTGGCTGTCCCCATGGTGTCCCTGGGGTGCCCTAGCTGTCCCTAGGGTGCCCTGGCTGTCCCCTAGGTTTCCCTGGGGCTGCCCTGCGTGTCCCCTAGGTGTCCTTGGGGGGCCCTGGCTGTCCCCAGGGTGCCCTGGCTGTGCCCTAGGTGTCCCTGGGGTGCCCTGGCTGTCCCCTAGGTGTCCCTGGGGGTGCCCTGGCTGTCCCTAGGGTGCCCTGGCTGTCCCCTAGGTGTCCCTGGTGGCCCACGGTGTCCCTGGGGTGCCCTGGCTGTCCCTTACGTGTCCCTGGGGGTGCCCAGGGTGTCCCTGGGGGTGCCCTTGCTGTCCTGTAGGTGTCTCTGGGGGTGCCCTGGGTGTCCCTGGGGTGCCCTGGCTGTCCCCTAGGTGTCCATGGGGGTGCCCTGGCTCTCCCCTTGGTGTCCCTGGGGTGCCCTGGCTGTCCCTAGGGTGCCCTGGCTGTCCCCTAGGTGTCCCTGGGGTTGCCCTGCGTGTCCCCTAGGTGTCCTTGGGGGTGCCCTGGCTGTCCCCAGGGTGCCCTGGCTCTGCCCTCGGTGTTCCTGGGGGTGCCCTGGTGTCCCTGTGGGTGCCCTGGCTGTCCCCTAGGTGTCCCTGGGGGGGCCCTGGCTGTCCCCTAGGTGTCCCTGGGGGTGCCCTGGGTGTCCCTGGGGTCTCCCTGGCTGTTCCCTAGGTGTCCCTGGGGGTGCCCTGGCTGTCCCTAGGGTGCCCTGGCTGTGCCCTTGGTGTCCCTGGGGGTGCCCTGGCTGCCTCTGGCGTGCTTTGGCTGTCCCCTAGGTGTCCCTGGGGGGGCCCTGGCTGTCTCCTAGGTGTCCCTAGGGGGGCCCTGGCTGTCTCCTAGGTGTCCATTATGATGCCCTGGCTGTCCCCTAGGTGTCCCTGGGGTGCTCTGGCTGTCCCCTACGTGTCCCTGGGGGTGCCCAGGGTGTCCCTGGGGGTGCCCTTGCTGTCCCGTAGGTGTCTCTGGGGGTGCCCTGGGTGTCCCTGGGGTGCCCTGGCTGTCCCCTAGGTGTCCATACGGGTGCCCTGGCTGTCCCCTAGGTGTCCCTGGGGGTCCCCTTGGTGTCCTTGGGGGTGCCCAGGGTGTCCCTTAGGTGTCCCGGGGGGTGCCCTTGCTGTCCCCCAGCTGTCCCTGGGGGTGCCCTGGCTGTCCCCTAGGTGTCCCTGTGGGTGCCCTGGCTGCCCCCTCGGTGTCCCTGTGGGTGTCCAGGGTGTCCCTGGGGGTGCCCTGCCTGTCCTTTAGGTGTCGTTGGGGGTGCCCTGGGTGTCCCTGGGCATGCCCTGCCTGTCCCCTAGGTGTCCCTGGGGGTGCCCTGGGTGTCCCTGGGGTGCCCTGGCTGTCCCCTTGGTGTCCCTGGGGGTGCCCTGTGGGTCCCTGGGGTGCCCTCGGGGTGCCCTGGTGTCCCTGGGGGTGCCCTGGCTGTCCCCTACGTGTCCCTGGGGGTGCCCAGGGTGTCCCTGGGGGTACCCTTGCTGTCTCGTAGGTGTCCCTGGGGGTGCCCTGGCTGTCCCCTACGTGTCCCTGGGGGTGCCCAGGGTGTCCCTGGGGGTGCCCTGGCTGTCCCTAGGGTGCCCTGGCTGTCCCCTAGGTGTCCCTGGTGGCCCACGGTGTCCCTGGGGTGCCCTGGCTGTCCCCTACGTGTCCCTGGGGGTGCCCAGGGTGTCCCTGGGGGTACCCTTGCTGTCTCGTAGGTGTCTCTGGGGGTGCCCTGGGTGTCCCTGGGGTGCCCTGGCTGTCCCCATGGTGTCCCTGGGGTGCCCTAGCTGTCCCTAGGGTGCCCTGGCTGTCCCCTAGGTTTCCCTGGGGCTGCCCTGCGTGTCCCCTAGGTGTCCTTGGGGGGCCCTGGCTGTCCCCAGGGTGCCCTGGCTGTGCCCTAGGTGTCCCTGGGGTGCCCTGGCTGTCCCCTAGGTGTCCCTGGGGGTGCCCTGGCTGTCCCTAGGGTGCCCTGGCTGTCCCCTAGGTGTCCCTGGTGGCCCACGGTGTCCCTGGGGTGCCCTGGCTGTCCCTTACGTGTCCCTGGGGGTGCCCAGGGTGTCCCTGGGGGTGCCCTTGCTGTCCTGTAGGTGTCTCTGGGGGTGCCCTGGGTGTCCCTGGGGTGCCCTGGCTGTCCCCTAGGTGTCCATGGGGGTGCCCTGGCTCTCCCCTTGGTGTCCCTGGGGTGCCCTGGCTGTCCCTAGGGTGCCCTGGCTGTCCCCTAGGTGTCCCTGGGGTTGCCCTGCGTGTCCCCTAGGTGTCCTTGGGGGTGCCCTGGCTGTCCCCAGGGTGCCCTGGCTCTGCCCTCGGTGTTCCTGGGGGTGCCCTGGTGTCCCTGTGGGTGCCCTGGCTGTCCCCTAGGTGTCCCTGGGGGGGCCCTGGCTGTCCCCTAGGTGTCCCTGGGGGTGCCCTGGGTGTCCCTGGGGTCTCCCTGGCTGTTCCCTAGGTGTCCCTGGGGGTGCCCTGGCTGTCCCTAGGGTGCCCTGGCTGTGCCCTTGGTGTCCCTGGGGGTGCCCTGGCTGCCTCTGGCGTGCCCTGGCTGTCCCCTAGGTGTCCCTGGGGGGGCCCTGGTTGTCTCCTAGGTGTCCCTAGGGGAGCCCTGGCTGTCTCCTAGGTGTCCATTATGATGCCCTGGCTGTCCCCTAGGTGTCCCTGGGGGGGCCCTGGCTGTCTCCTAGGTGTCCCTGGGGGGGCCCTGGCTGTCTCCTAGGTGTCCCTTATGATGCCCTGGCTGTCCCTGGGGTTCCCTGGCTGTCCCCTAGGTGTCCCTGGGGGTGCCCAGGGTGTCCCTGGGGTTTCCTGGCTGTCCCCTAGGTGTCCCTGCGGGTGCCCAGGGTGTCCCTGCGGTTCCCTTCCTGACCCACACGTGTCCCTGGGGGTGCCCTGGCTGTCCCTAGGGTGCCCTTGCTGTGCCCTCGGTGTCCCTGGGGGTTCCCCGGCTGTCCCCTAGGTGTCCCTGTGGGTGCCCTGGCTGCCCCCTCGGTGTCCCTGTGGGTGTCCAGGGTGTCCCTGGGGGTGCCCTGCCTGTCCTTTAGGTGTCGTTGGGGGTGCCCTGGGTGTCCCTGGGCATGCCCTGCCTGTCCCCTAGGTGTCCCTGGGGGTGCCCTGGGTGTCCCTGGGGTGCCCTGGCTGTCCCCTTGGTGTCCCTGGGGGTGCCCTGTGGGTCCCTGGGGTGCCCTCGGGGTGCCCTGGTGTCCCTGGGGGTGCCCTGGCTGTCCCCTAGGTGTCCCTGGGGTTGCACTGGCTGTCCCTGGAGTGCCCTGGCTGTCCCCTGGGTGTCCCTGGGGGGGCCCTGGCTGTCCCCTAGGGGTCTCTGGGGGTGCCCTGCCTGTCCCCTAGGTGTCCGTGGTGGTGCCCTGGCTCTGCCCTAGGTGTCCCTGGGGTGCCCTGGCTGTCCCCTTGGTGTCCCTGGGGGTGCCCTGGCTGTCCCCTTGGTGTCCCTAGGGTGCCCTGTCTGTGCCCTTGGTGTCCCTGGGGGTGCCCTGGCTGTCCCTAGGGTGCCCTGGCTGTCTCCTAGGTGTCCATGGGGGTTCCCTGGTTTCCCTGGGGGTGCCCTGCCTGTCCCCTAGGTGTCCCTGGTGGTGCCCAGGCAGTCCTTAGGGTGCCCTACATGTCCCCTAGGTGTCCCTGGGGGTGCCCTGGCTGTCCCTAGGGTGCCCTGGCTGTGCTCTTGGTGTCCCTGGGGGTGCCCTGGCTGTCCCTAGGGTGCCCTGGCTGTCCCCTAGGTGTCCCTGGGGGCCCAGGGTGTCCCTGGGGTGCTCTGGCTGTCCCCTACGTGTCCCTGGGGGTGCCCAGGGTGTCCCTGGGGTGCCCTTGCTGTCCCGTAGGTGTCTCTGGGGGTGCCCTGGGTGTCCCTGGGGTGCCCTGGCTGTCCCCTAGGTGTCCATACGGGTGCCCTGGCTGTCCCCTAGGTGTCCCTGGGGGTCCCCTTGGTGTCCTTGGGGGTGCCCAGGGTGTCCCTTAGGTGTCCCGGGGGGTGCCCTTGCTGTCCCCCAGCTGTCCCTGGGGGTGCCCTGGCTGTCCCCTAGGTGTCCCTGTGGGTGCCCTGGCTGCCCCCTCGGTGTCCCTGTGGGTGTCCAGGGTGTCCCTGGGGGTGCCCTGCCTGTCCTTTAGGTGTCGTTGGGGGTGCCCTGGGTGTCCTGGGCATGCCCTGCCTGTCCCCTAGGTGTCCCTGGGGGTGCCCTGGGTGTCCCTGGGGTGCCCTGGCTGTCCCCTTGGTGTCCCTGGGGGTGCCCTGTGGGTCCCTGGGGTGCCCTCGGGGTGCCCTGGTGTCCCTGGGAGTGCCCTGGCTGTCCCCTAGGTGTCCCTGGGGTTGCACTGGCTGTCCCTGGAGTGCCCTGGCTGTCCCCTGGGTGTCCCTGGGGGGGCCCTGGCTGTCCCCTAGGGGTCTCTGGGGGTGCCCTGCCTGTCCCCTAGGTGTCCGTGGTGGTGCCCTGGCTGTGCCCTAGGTGTCCCTGGGGTGCCCTGGCTGTCCCCTTGGTGTCCCTGGGGGTGCCCTGGCTGTCCCCTTGGTGTCCCTAGGGTGCCCTGTCTGTGCCCTTGGTGTCCCTGGGGGTGCCCTGGCTGTCCCTAGGGTGCCCTGGCTGTCTCCTAGGTGTCCATGGGGGTGCCCTGGTGTCCCTGGGGGTGCCCTGCCTGTCCCCTAGGTGTCCCTGGTGGTGCCCAGGCAGTCCTTAGGGTGCCCTACATGTCCCCTAGGTGTCCCTGGGGGTGCCCTGGCTGTCCCTAGGGTGCCCTGGCTGTGCTCTTGGTGTCCCTGGGGGTGCCCTGGCTGTCCCTAGGGTGCCCTGGCTGTCCCCTAGGTGTCCCTGGGGGCCCAGGGTGTCCCTGGGGTGCTCTGGCTGTCCCCTACGTGTCCCTGGGGGTGCCCAGGGTGTCCCTGGGGGTGCCCTTGCTGTCCCGTAGGTGTCTCTGGGGGTGCCCTGGGTGTCCCTGGGGTGCCCTGGCTGTCCCCTAGGTGTCCATACGGGTGCCCTGGCTGTCCCCTAGGTGTCCCTGGGGGTCCCCTTGGTGTCCCTGGGGGTGCCCAGGGTGTCCCTTAGGTGTCCCGGGGGGTGCCCTTGCTGTCCCCCAGCTGTCCCTGGGGGTGCCCTGGCTGTCCCTGGGGTCATCTGGATGTCCCCTTGGTGTCCCTGGGGGTGCCCTGGCTGTCCCCTTGGTGTCCCTAGGGTGCCCTGTCTGTGCCCTTGGTGTCCCTGGGGGTGCCCTGGCTGTCCCTAGGGTGCCCTGGCTGTCTCCTAGGTGTCCATGGGGGTGCCCTGGTGTCCCTGGGGGTGCCCTGCCTGTCCCCTAGGTGTCCCTGGTGGTGCCCAGGCAGTCCTTAGGGTGCCCTACATGTCCCCTAGGTGTCCCTGGGGGTGCCCTGGCTGTCCCTAGGGTGCCCTGGCTGTGCTCTTGGTGTCCCTGGGGGTGCCCTGGCTGTCCCTAGGGTGCCCTGGCTGTCCCCTAGGTGTCCCTGGGGGCCCAGGGTGTCCCTGGGGTGCTCTGGCTGTCCCCTACGTGTCCCTGGGGGTGCCCAGGGTGTCCCTGGGGGTGCCCTTGCTGTCCCGTAGGTGTCTCTGGGGGTGCCCTGGGTGTCCCTGGGGTGCCCTGGCTGTCCCTTAGGTGTCTATACGGGTGCCCTGGCTGTCCCCTTGGTGTCCCTGGGGGTGCCCTGTGGGTCCCTGGGGTGCCTTCGGGGTGCCCTGGTGTCCCTGGGGGTGCCCTGGCTGTCCCCTAGGTGTCCCTGGGGGTGCCCTGGCTGTTCCTGGAGTGCCCTGGCTGTCCCCTGGGTGTCCCTGGGGGGGCCATGCCTGTCCCCTAGGGGTCTCTGGGGGTGCCCTGCCTGTCCCCTAGGTGTCCCTGGTGGTGCCCTGGCTGTGCCCTAGGTGTCCCTGGGGTGCCCTGGCTGTCCCGTCAGTGTCCCTGGGGGTGCCCTGGCTGTCCCTAGGGTGCCCTGGCTGTCCCCTAGGTGTCCCTGGGGGCCCAGGGTGTCCCTGGAGTGCCCTGGCTGTCCCCTACGTGTCCCTGGGGGTGCCCAGGGTGTCCCTGGGGTGCCCTGGCTGTCCCCTAGGTGTCCATGGGGGTGCCCTGGCTGTCCCCTTGGTGTCCCTGGGGTGCCCTGGCTGTCCCTAGGGTTCCCTGGCTGTCCCCTAGGTGTCCCCGGGGGTGCCCTAGCTGTCCCCTAGGTGTCCTTGGGGGTGCCCTGGCTTTCCCCAGGATGCCCTGGCTGTGCCCTCGGTGTTACTGGGGGTGCCCTGGTGTCCCTGTGGGTGCCCTGGCTGTCCCCTAGGTGTCCCTGGGGGTGCCCTGGCTGTCCCTGGAGTGCCGTGGCTGTCCCCTTGGTGTCCCTGGGGGTGCCTTGCCTGTCCCCTAGCTGTCCCTGGGGGTGCCCTGGCTGTCCCTGGGGTGCCATGGCTGTCCCCTAGGTGTCCCTAGGGTGCCCTGGCTGTCCCCTAGGTGTCCCTGGGGGTGCCCAGGGTGTCCCTGGGGTTGCCCTTGCTGTCCCCTAGGTGTCCCTGGGGGTGCCCTGGCTGTCCCCTTGGTGTCCCTGGGGTGCCCTGGCTGTCCCCTAGGTGTCCCTGGGGTGCCCTGGCTGTCCCCTAGGTGTCCCTGGGGTTCCCTGGCTGTCCCCTAGGTGTCCCTTGGGGTGCCCTGGGTGTCCCTGGGGGTGCCCAGGGTGTCCCTGGGGTTCCCTGGCTGTCCCCTAGGTGTCCCTGGAGGAGCCCTGGCTGTCCCTGGGGTGCCCTAGCTGTCCCCTAGGCGGCCCTGGGGGTGCCCTGGCTGTCCCTGGAGTGCCCTGGCTGTCCCCTAAATGTCCCTGGGGGTGCCCAGGCTGTCCCCTAGGTGTCCCTGGGGGTGTCCTGGTTGTCCCCTAGGTGTCCCTGGGGGTGCCCTGCCTGTCCCTGGGGGTGCCCTGCCTGTACCCTAGGTGTCCATGGGGGTGCCATGAGTGTCCCTGGAGTGCCCTGGCTGTCCCCTAAATGTCCCTGGGGGTGCCGTGGGTGTCCCCTAGGTGTCCCTGGGGGTGTCCTGCCTTCCCCTCGGTGTCCCTGGGGGTGCCCTGGTTGTCCCTGGGGAGCCCTGGCTGTCCCCTAGGTGTCCCTGGGGGTGTCCTGCCTGTCTCCTAGATGTCCCTGGGGGTGCCCTGGCTGTCCCTAGGTGTCCCTGGGGGTGTCCTGCCTTCCCCTAGGTGTCCCTGTGGGTGCCCTAGGTGTCCCAGGGGCTGCCCTGCCTGTCCCCTAGGTGTCCATGGGGGTGCCATGAGTGTCCCTGGAGTGCCCTGGCTGTCCCCTAAATGTCCCTGGGGGTGCCGTGGCTGTCCCCTAGGTGTCCCTGGGGGTGTCCTGCCTTCCCCTCGGTGTCCCTGGGGGTGCCCTGGCTGTCTTTAGGGTGCCCTGGCTGTCCCCTTGGTGTCCCTGGGGGTTCCCTGGGTGTCCCTGGGAGTGCCCTGGCTGTCCCTAGGGTGCCTTGCCTGTCCCCTAGGTGTCCCTGGAGGTCCCCTGGTTGTCCCTGGGGGTGACCTGGGTGTCCCTGGAGTGCCCTGGCTGTCCCCGAAATGTCCCTGGGGGTGCCCTGGCTGTCCCCTAGGTGTCCCTGGGGGTGCCCTGGCTGTCCCTAGAGTGCTCTGGCTGTCCCCTAGGTGTCCCTAGGGGTGCCCTGGGTGTGCCTGGGGTGCCCTGGCTGTCCCCAAGGTGTCCCTGTGGGTGCCCAGAGTGTCCCTGGGGTGCCCTGGCTGTCCCCTTGGTGTCCCGGGGGGTGCCCTGTGGGTCCCTGGGGTGCCCTGGTGTCCCTGGGGGTGCCCTGGCTGTCCCTTTGGTGTCCCTGGGGGTGCCCTGGCTGTCCCCTAGGGGTCTCTGGGGTTGCCCTGGCTGTGCCGTCAGTGTCCCTGGGGTGCCCTGCCTGTCCCCTAGGTGTCCCTGGGGGTGCCCTGCCTGTCCCCTAGGTGTCCCTGGGGTGCCCTGGGTGTCCCTGGGGGTGCCCTGGCTGTCCCCTAGGTGTCCCTGGGGGTGCCCTGGGTGTCCCTGGGGTGCCCTGGCTGTCCCCTTGGTGTCCCGGGGGGTGCCCTGTGGGTCCCTGGGGTGCCCTGGTGTCCCTGGGGGTGCCCTGGCTGTCCCTTTGGTGTCCCTGGGGGTGCCCTCGCTGTCCCTGGGGTGCCCTGGCTGTCCCCTACGTGTCCCTGGGGGTCCCCTTGGTGTCCCTGGGGTGCCCAGGGTGTCCCTTAGGTGTCCCTGGGGGTGCCCTGGTTGTCCCCTAGGTGTCCCTGGGGGTGCCCTGGCTTTCCCTGGGGTGCACTGGCTGTCCCCTTGGTGTCCCTGGGGGTGCCTTGGCTGTCCCCTTGGTGTCCCTGGGGGTGCCCTGGCTGTCCCTAGGGTGCCCTGGCTGTCACCTAGGTGTCCCTGGGGGTGCGCTGGTGTCCCTCGGGGTGCCCTGGCTGTCCCCTAGGTGTCCCTGGGGGTGCCCTGGCTGTCCACTAGGTGTCCCTGGGGGTACCCTGGCTGTTCCCTAGGTGTCCCTGAGGGTGCCATGGCTTTCCCTAGGGTGCCCTGGCTGTCCCCTAGCTGTCGCTGGGGGTGCCCTAGGTGTCCCTGGGGGTGCCCTGGCTGTCCTCTAGGTGTCCCTGGGGGTGCCCTGGGTGTCCCTGGGGACTCCCTGGCTGTTCCCTAGGTGTCCCTGGGGGTGCCCTGGCTGTCCCTAGGGTGCCCTGGCTGTGCCCTTGGTGTCCCTGGGGGTGCCCTGGCTGTTTCTGGAGTGCCCTGGCTGTCCCCTAGGTGTCCCTGGGGGGGCCCTGGCTGTCTCCTAGGTGTCCCTGGGGGGGCCCTGGCTGTCTCCTAGGTGTCCCTTATGATGCCCTGGCTGTCCCTGGGGTTCCCTGGCTGTCCCCTAGGTGTCCCTGGGGGTGCCCAGGGTGTCCCTGGGGTTCCCTGGCTGTCCCCTAGGTGTCCCTGGGGGTGCCCAGGGTGTCCCTGCGGTTCCCTTCCTGTCCCCTACGTGTCCCTGAGGGTGCCCTGGCTGTCCCTAGGGTGCCCTTGCTGTGCCCTTGGTGTCCCTGGGGGTTCCCCGGCTGTCCCCTAGGTGTCCCTGTGGGTGCCCTGGCTGTGCCCTTTGTGTCCCTGGGGGTGCCCTGGCTGTCCCCTAGGTGTCCCTGGGGGTGCCCAGGGTGTCCCTGGGGTTGCCCTTGCTGTCCCGTAGGTGTCCCTCGGGGTGCCCTAGCTGTCCCCTCGGTGTCCCTGGGGGTGCCCTGGCTGTCCCCTTGGTGTCCCTAGGGTGCCCTGGCTGTCCCCTAGGTATCCCTGGGGGTGCCCTGGCTGTCCTTGGGGTGCTCTGGCTGTCCCCTTGGTGTCCCTGGGGTTGCCTTGCCTGTCCCCTAGCTGTCCCTGGGGGTGCCCTGGCTGTCCCTGGGGTGCCATGGCTGTCACCTAGGTGTCCCTAGGGTGCCCTGGCTGTCCCCTAGGTGTCCCTGGGGGTGCCCAGGGTGTCCCTGGGGTTGCCCTTGCTGTCCCCTAGGTGTCCCTGGGGGTGCCCTGGCTGTCCCCTTGGTGTCCCTGGGGTGCCCTAGCTTTCCCCTAGGTGTCCCTGGGGGTGCCCTGGCTGTCCTTGGGGTGCTCTGCCTGTCCCCTGGGTGTCCCTGGGGCTCCCTGGCTGTCCCCTAGGTGTCTCTTGGGGTGCCCTGGGTGTCCCTGGGGGTGCCCAGGGTGTCCCTGGGGTTCCCTGGCTGTCCCCTAGGTGTCCCTGGGGGAGCCCTGGCTGTCCCTGGGGTGCCCTGGCTGTCCCCTAGGCGGCCCTGGGGGTGCCCTGGGTGTCCCTGGAGTGCCCTGGCTGTCCCCGAAATGTCCCTGGGGGTGCCCTGGCTGTCCCCTAGGTGTCCCTGGGGGTGTCCTGCCTTCCCCTTGGTGTCCCTGGGGGTGCCCTGGGTGTCCCTGGAGTGCCCTGGCTGTCCCCTACATGTCCCTGGGGGTGCCCTGGCTGGCTCCAGGGTGTCCCTGGGGGTGTCCTGGCTTTCCCGTCGGTGTCCCTGGGGGTGCCCTGGCTGTCCCCTGGGTGTCCCTGGGGGTGCCCTGCCTGTCCCTGGGGGTGCCCTGGCTGTCCCCTAGGTGTCCCTGGGGGGGCCCTGGCTGTCCCCTAGGTGTCCCTGGGGGTGCCCTGGCTGTCCCTAGAGTGCTCTGGCTGTCCCCTAGGTGTCCCTAGGGGTGCCCTGGGTGTCCCTGGGGTGCCCTGGCTGTCCCGAAGGTGTCCCTGTGGGTGCCCAGAGTGTCCCTGGGAGTGCCCTGCCTATCCCCTTGGTGTCCCTGGGGGTGTCTTGGGTGTCCCTTGAGTTCCCTGGCTGACTCCTAAATGTCCCTGGGGGTGCCCTGGCTGTCCCCTAGGTGTCCCTGGGGGTGTCCTGCCTTCCCCTAGGTGTCCCTGGGGGTGCCCTAGGTGTCCCTGGGGGTGCCCTGGGTGTCCCTGGGGTGCCCTGGCTGTCCCCAAGGTGTCCCTGTGGGTGCCCAGAGTGTCCCTGCGAGTGCCCTGGCTGTCCCCTAGGGGTCTCTGGGGTTGCCCTGGCTGTGCCGTCAGTGTCCCTGGGGTGCCCTGCCTGTCCCCTAGGTGTCCCTGGGGGTGCCCTGCCTGTCCCCTAGGTGTCCCTGGGGGTCCCCTTGGTGTCCCTGAGGGTGCCCTGGCTGTCCCTTAGGTGTCCCTGGGGGTGCCCTGGCTGTCCCCTAGGTGTCCCTGGGGGTGCCCTGGCTGTCCCTGGGGTGCTCTGGCTGTCCCCTTGGTGTCCCTGGGGGTGCCTTGGCTGTCCCCTTGGTGTCCCTGGGGGTGCCCTGGCTGTCCCTGGAGTGCCCTGGCTGTCCCCTGGGTGTCCCTGGGGGGCCCTGCCTGTCCCCTAGGGGTCTCTGGGGGTGCCCTGCCTGTCCCCTAGGTGTGCCCCGGGTGGTGCCCTGGCTGTCCCCTAGGTGTGCCCCGGGTGGTGCCCTGGCTGTGCCCTAGGTGTCTCTGGGGTGCCCTGGCTGTCCCCTTGGTGTCCCTGGGGGTGCCCTGGCTGTCCCTATGGTGCCCTGGCTGTGCTCTTGGTGTCCCTGGGGGTGCCCTGGCTGTCCCCTAGGTGTCCCTGGGGGCCCAGGGTGTCCCTGGGGTGTCCTGGCTGTACCCTACGTGTCCCTGGGGGTGCCCAGGGTGTCCCTGGGGGTGCCCTTGCTGTCCCGTAGGTGTCTCTGGGGGTGCCCTGGATGTCCCTGGGGTGCCCTGGCTGTCCCCTTGGTGTCCATGGGGGTGCCCTGGCTGTCCCCTTGGTGTCCCTGGGGTGCCCTGGCTGTCCCTAGGGTGCCCTGGCTGTCCCCTAGGTGTCCCTGGGGGTGCACTGCGTGCCCCCTAGGTGTCCTTGGGGGTGCCCTGGCTGTCCCCAGGGTGCCCTGGCTGTGCCCTCGGTGTTCCTGGGGGTGCCCTGGTGTCCCTGTGGGTGCCCTGGCTGTCCCCTAGGTGTCCCTGGGGGTGTCCTGCCTTCCCCTAGGTGTCCCTGGGGGTGCCCTAGGTGTCCCTGGGGGTGCCCTCGCTATCCCTGGGGTGTCCTGGCTGTCCCCTAGGTGTCCCTGGGGGTGCCCTGGCTGTCCCTGGGGTTCCCTGTCTGTCCCCTAGGTGTCCCTGGGGGGGCCCTGGGTGTCCCTGGGGGTGCAAAGCGTGTCAGTGGGGTTTCCTGGCTGTCCCGTACGTGTCCCTGGGATTCCCTGGAGGTCCCCTAGGTGTCCCTGGGGGTGCCCTGAGTGTCCCTGGGCTGCCCTGGCTGTCCCTGGGCTGCCCTGGCTGTCCCCTAGGGGTCTATGGGGGTGCCCTGGCTGTCCCTTCAGTGTCCCTGGGGGTGCCCTGCCTCTCCCCTAGGTGTCACTGGGGGTGCCCTGCCTGTCCCCTAGGTGTCGTTGGGGGTGCCCTGGGTGTCCCTGGGGGTGCCCTACCTGTCCCCTAGGTGTCCCTGGGGGTGCCCTGGTTGTCCCTGTGGGGGCCCTGGCTGTGCCCTCGGTGTCCCTGGGGGTGCCCTGGCTGTCCCTGGGGGTGCCATGGCTGTCTTTAGGGTGCCCTGGCTGTCCCCTAGGTGTCCCAGGGGGTGCCCTGGGTGTCCCTGGGGGTGCCCTGGCTGTCCCAAGGGTGCCCTGGCTGTCCCCTAGTTGTCCCTGTGGGTGCCCAGAGTGTCCCTGGGAGTGCTCTGACTGTCCCCTAGGGGTCTCTGGGGGTGCCCTGGCTGTCCCGTCAGTGTCCCTGGGGGTGCCCTGCCTGTCTCCTTTGTGTCCCTGGGGGTCCCCTGGGTGTCCCTGGGGGTGCCCTGGGTGTCCCTGGAGTGCCCTGGCTGTCCCCTAAATGTCCCTGGGGGTGCCCAGGCTTTCCCCTAGGTGTCCCTGGGGGTTTCCTGGTTGTCCCCTAGGTGTCCCTGGGGGTGCCCTGCCTGTCCCTGGGGGTGCCCTGGCTGTCCCCTAGGTGTCCCTGGGGGGGCCCTGGCTGTCCCCTAGGTGTCCCTGGGGGTGCCCTGGCTGTCCCTAGGGTGCCCTGGCTGTCCCCTCGGTGTCCCTGGGGGTGCCCTGGGTGTCCCTGGGGTGCCCTGGCTGTCCCCAAGGTGTCCCTGTGGGTGCCCAGATTGTCCCTGGGAGTGCCCTTGCTGTCCCCTAGTGGTCTCTGGGGGTGCCCTGGCTGTCCCGTCAGTGTCCCTAGGGTTGCCCTGCCTGTCCCCTTGGTGTCCCTGGGGGTGTCCTGGGTGTCCCTGGAGTGCCCTGGCTGCCCCCTAAATGTCCCTGGGGGTGCCCTGGCTGTCCCCTAGGTGTCCCTGGGGGTGTCCTGCCTTACCCTAGGTGTCCCTGGGGGTGCCCTGGCTTTCCCCTCACTGTCCCTGGGGTGCCCTGGCTGTCCCCTTGGTGGCCCTGGGGGTGCCCTGGGTGTCCCTGGGGGTGCCCTGGAGGTCCCCTAGGTGTCCCTGGGGGTGCCCTGGCTGTCCCTGGGGTGTCCTGCCTTCCCCTAGGTGTCCCTGGGGGTGCCCTGCCTGTCCCCTAGGTGTCCCTGGGGGTGCCCTGGGTGTCCATGGGGTGCCCTGGCTGTCCCCTAGCTGTCCCTGCCTTGCTCGTATCCTCGACTCCGCCTCCGGCGCCATGGTGACTCCCCTCCCAGTCTGGACCATTGTGGCCTCACCCCCTCCCCTGGGGCCATCCGACCCATCCCAGTATAGACCAGTAAGGCACCGAGTGGCCACCATGGACCCCCACACGCCTGCCAGTTCATCCCAGTTCATCCCAGTCCACTCTTCGTCCATCCCAGGTTTCTCTGGTCACCCTCCCAGTGCTCTCAGTCCATCCCAGTCCCGCAGGTGTTGGTGCTTGGGGCTTGAGGAGCTGGTGTCTGTCCGCAACGTGGAGCGGCTCAAACGGGACCTCAGGGTGAGGGGGGCGCGGATTTGGGGGGATCCTGGGGGTCCTGAGTTGTCGTGGAGGGGATTTTTGGGTTGTGGGGGGTCTGGGGGGAGTCCTGGGGGCTGCTTTGAGTGCTTTGGGGGGTATTCGGGAGGTTTGGGCGGCCCATTTGAGGCATCAAAGAACCTGAGGAGGGTTTTGATAGCTCCTGGAGGTGAGGCAGCCGTGGGGGTGAGCTGGCGGTCCCAGGGGGTTCCTGGCTGTCCCTCGATGTCCCTAGGGTGCCCTGGCTGTCCCCTAGGTGTCCCAGGGGTGCCCTGGCTGTCACTTAGGTGTCCCTCGGGGTGCCTTGGCTGTCCCTAGGGTGCCCTGGCTGTCCCCTAGCTGTCCCTGGGGGTGCCCTGGCTGTCCCTGGGGTGCCCTGGCTGTCTCGTCAGTGTCCCTGGGGTGCCCTGGCTGTCCCCTAGGTGTCCCTGGGGGTGCCCTGCCTGTCCCTTAGGTGTCCCTGGGGGTGCCCTGGCTGTCCCTAGGGTGCCCTGGCTGTGCCCTCGGTGTCCCTGGGGGTGCCCTGGCTGACCCCTCGGTGTCCCTGGGGGTGCTCTGGCTGACCCCTAGGTGTCCCTGGGGGTGCCCTGCCTGTCCCCTAGGTGTCCCTGGGTGTGCCCTGCCTGTCCCCTAGGTATCCCGGGGGGTGCCCTGGCTGTGCCCTCACTGTCCCTGGAGTGCCCTAGATGTCCCTGGGGGTTCCCTGGGTGTCCCTGGGGATGCCCTGGCTGTCCCATAGGTGTCCCTGGGGGTGCCCTGTGTGTCCCTAGGGATGCCCTGGCTGTCCCATAGGTGTCCCTGGGGGTGCCCTGGGTGTCCCTGGGGGGGCCCTGGCTGTCCCCTAGGGGTCTCTGGGGGTGCCCTGCCTGTCCCCTAGGTGTCCCTGGGGGTGCCCTGGCTGTGCCCTCGGTGTCCCGGAGGGTGCCCAGGCTGTCCCTAGGGTGCCCTGGCTGTGCCCTAGGTGTCCCTGGGGGTGCCCTGGCTGTCCCCTAGGTGTCCCTGGGGGTGCCCAGGGTGTCCCTGGGGGTGCCCTTGCTGTCCCGTAGATGTCCCTGAGGGTTCCTTGCGTGTCCCTGGGGGTGCCCTGGCTGTCCTTGGGATGCTCTGGCTGTCCCCTTGGTGTCCCTGGGGGTGCCCTGGCTGTCCCCTAGCTGTCCCTGGGGGTGCCCTGGCTGTCCCTGGGGTGCCGTGGCTGTCCTCTACGTGTCCCTGGGGGTGCCCTGGCTGTCCCCTCGGTGTCCCTGGGGGTGCCCTGCCTATCCCCTAGGTGTCCTTGGGCGGGCCCTGGCTGTCCCCTAGGTGTCCCTGGGGGTGCCATGCCTGTCCCCTAGGTGTCCTTGGGGGTGACCTGCCTGTCCCTTAGGTGTCCCTGGGGGTGCCCTGGCTGTCCTTAGGATGCCCTGGCTGTGCCCTAGGTGTCCCTGGGGGTGCTCTGCGTGTCCCCTAGGTGTCCTTGGGGGTGCCCTGGCTGTCCCTAGGGTGCCCTGGCTGTCCCAGAGGTGTCCCTGGGGGTGCCCTGGCTGTCCCTAGGGTGCCCTGGCTGTCCCAGAGGTGTTCCTGGGGGTGCCCTGGTGTCCCTCGGGGTGCCCTGGCTGTCCCCTAGGGGTCTCTGGGGGTGCCCAGGGTGTCCCTGGGGTGCCCTGGCTGTCCCCTACGTGTCCTTGGGGGTGCCCAGGGCGTCCCTGGGGGTGCCCTTGCTGTCCCGTAGGTGTCCCTGGGGGTGCCCAGGGTGTCCCTGGGGTGCCCTGGCTGTCCCCTAGTTGTCCCTGGGGGTGCCCTGGCTGTCCCCTTGGTGTCCCTGGGGTGCCCTGGCTGTCCCTGGGGGGGCCCTGGCTGTCCCGTAGGTGTCCCTGGGGGTGCCCTGGGTGTCCCTGGGGTGCACAGGGTGTCACTGGGGTTCCCTGGCTGTCCCGTACGTGTCCCTGGGGGTGCCCTGGGTGTCCCTGGGGGTGCACAGGATGTCCCTGGGGTTCCCTGGCTGTCCCGTAGGTGTCCCTGGGGGTGCCCTGGGTGTCCCTGGAGTGCCCTGGCTGTCCCCTAGGTGTCCCTGGGGGGGCCCTGGCTGTCCCCTAAATGTCCCTGGGGGTGCCCTGGCTGTCCCTAAGGTGCCCTGCCTGTCCCCTAGGTGTCCCTGGGGGTGTCCTGGGTGTCCCTGGGGTGCCTTGGCTGTCCCCAAGGTGTCCGTGTGGGTGCCCAGAGTGTCCCTGGGAGTGCCCTGGCTGTCCCCTAGGGGTCTCTGGGGGTGCCCTGGCTGTCCCGTCAGTGTCCCTGGTGGTGTCCTGCCTTCCCCTAGGTGTCCCTGGGGGTGCCCTAGGTGTCCCTGGGGGTGCCCTCGCTATCCCTGGGGTGTCCTGGCTGTCCCCTAGGTGTCCCTGGGGGTGCCCTGGCTGTCCCTGGGGTTCCCTGTCTGTCCCCTAGGTGTCCCTGGGGGGGCCCTGGGTGTCCCTGGGGGTGCAAAGGGTGTCACTGGGGTTCCCTGGCTGTCCCGTACGTGTCCCTTGGATTCCCTGGAGGTCCCCTAGGTGTCCCTGGGGGTGCCCTGAGTGTCCCTGGGCTGCCCTGGCTGTCCCCTAGGGGTCTATGGGGGTGCCCTGGCTGTCCCTTCAGTGTCCCTGGGGGTGCCCTGCCTCTCCCCTAGGTGTCACTGGGGGTGCCCTGCCTGTCCCCTAGGTGTCGTTGGGGGTGCCCTGGGTGTCCCTGGGGGTGCGCTACCTGTCCCCTAGGTGTCCCTGGGGGTGCCCTGGTTGTCCCTGTGGGGGCCCTGGCTGTGCCCTCGGTGTCCCTGGGGGTGCCCTGGCTGTCCCTGGGGGTGCCCTGGCTGTCTTTAGGGTGCCCTGGCTGTCCCCTAGGTGTCCCAGGGGGTGCCCTGGGTGTCCCTGGGGGTGCCCTGGCGGTCCCAAGGGTGCCCTGGCTGTCCCCTAGTTGTCCCTGTGGGTGCCCAGAGTGTCCCTGGGAGTGCTCTGACTGTCCCCTAGGGGTCTCTGGGGGTGCCCTGGCTGTCCCGTCAGTGTCCCTGGGGGTGCCCTGCCTGTCTCCTTGGTGTCCCTGGGGGTCCCCTGGGTGTCCCTGGGGGTGCCCTGGGTGTCCCTGGAGTGCCCTGGCTGTCCCCTAAATGTCCCTGGGGGTGCCCTGGCTGTCCCCTAGGTGTCCCTGGGGGTGTCCTGGTTGTCCCCTAGGTGTCCCTGGGGGTGCCCTGCCTGTCCCTGGGGGTGCCCTGGCTGTCCCCTAGGTGTCCCTGGGGGGGCCCTGGCTGTCCCCAAGTGTCCCTGGGGGTGCCCTGGCTGTCCCTAGGGTGCCCTGGCTGTCCCCTCGGTGTCCCTGGGGGTGCCCTGGGTGTCCCTGGGGTGCCGTGGCTGTCCCCAAGGTGTCCCTGTGGGTGCCCAGATTGTCCCTGGGAGTGCCCTTGCTGTCCCCTAGTGGTCTCTGGGGGTGCCCTGGCTGTCCCGTCAGTGTCCCTAGGGTTGCCCTGCCTGTCCCCTTGGTGGACCTGGGGGTGCCCTGGGTGTCCCTGGGGGTGCCCTGGAGGTCCCCTAGGTGTCCCTGGGGGTGCCCTGGCTGTCCCTGGGGTGTCCTGCCTTCCCCTAGGTGTCCCTGGGGGTGCCCTGCCTGTCCCCTAGGTGTCACTGGGGGTGCCCTGCCTGTCCCCTAGGTGTCGTTGGGGGTGCCCTGGGTGTCCCTGGGGGTGCCCTGCCTGTCCCCTAGGTGTCCCTGGGGGTGCCCTGGGTGTCCGTGGGGTGCCCTGGCTGTCCCCTTGGTGTCCCTGGGGGGGGCCCTGGCTGTCCCCTAGCTGTCCCTGCCTTGCTCGTATCCTCGACTCCGCCTCCGGCGCCATGGTGACTCCCCTCCCAGTCTGGACCATTGTGGCCTCACCCCCTCCCCTGGGGCCATCCGACCCATCCCAGTATAGACCAGTAAGGCACCGAGTGGCCACCATGGACCCCCACACGCCTGCCAGTTCATCCCAGTTCATCCCAGTCCACTCTTCGTCCATCCAAGGTTTCTCTGGTCACCCTCCCAGTGCTCTCAGTCCATCCCAGTCCCGCAGGTGTTGGTGCTTGGGGCTTGATGAGCTGGTGTCTGTCCGCAACGTGGAGCGGCTCAAACGGGACCTCAGGGTGAGGGGGGCGCGGATTTGGGGGGATCCTGGGGGTCCTGAGTTGTCGTGGAGGGGATTTTTGGGTTGTGGGGGGTCTGGGGGGAGTCCTGGGGGCTGCTTTGAGTGCTTTGGGGGGTATTTGGGAGGTTTGGGCGGCCCATTTGAGGCATCAAAGAACCTGAGGAGGGTTTTGATAGCTCCTGGAGGTGAGGCGGCCGTGGGGGTGAGCTGGCGGTCCCAGGGGGTTCCTGGCTGTCCCTCGATGTCCCTAGGGTGCCCTGGCTGTCCCCTAGGTGTCCCAGGGGTGCCCTGGCTGTCACTTAGGTGTCCCTCGGGGTGCCCTGGCTGTCCCTAGGGTGCCCTGGCTGTCCCCTAGGTGTCCCTGGGGGTGCCCTGGCTGTCCCTGGGGTGCCCTGGCTGTCTCGTCAGTGTCCCTGGGGTGCCCTGGCTGTCCCCTAGGTGTCCCTGGGGGTGCCCTGCCTGTCCCGTCCGTGTCCCTGGGGGTGCCCTGGCTGTCCCTAGGGTGCCCTGGCTGTGCCCTCGGTGTCCCTGGGGGTGCCCTGGCTGACCCCTAGGTGTCCCTGGGGGTGCCCTGCCTGTCCCCTAGGTGTTCCTGGGTGTGCCCTGCCTGTCCCCTAGGTATCCCGGGGGGTGCCCTGGCTGTGCCCTCACTGTCCCTGGAGTGCCCTAGATGTCCCTGGGGGTGCCCTGGGTGTCCCTGGGGATGCCCTGGCTGTCCCCTAGGTGTCCCTGGGGGTGCCCTGTGTGTCCCTAGGGATGCCCTGGCTGTCCCATAGGTGTCCCTGGGGGTGCCCTGGGTGTCCCTGGGGGGGCCCTGGCTGTCCCCTAGGGGTCTCTGGGGGTGCCCTGCCTGTCCCCTAGGTGTCCCTGGGGGTGCCCTGGCTGTGCCCTCGGTGTCCCGGAGGGTGCCCAGGCTGTCCCTAGGGTGCCCTGGCTGTGCCCTAGGTGTCCCTGGGGGTGCCCTGGCTGTCCCCTAGGTGTCCCTGGGGGTGCCCAGGGTGTCCCTGGGGGTGCCCTTGCTGTCCCGTAGATGTCCCTGAGGGTTCCTTGCGTGTCCCTGGGGGTGCCCTGGCTGTCCTTGGGATGCTCTGGCTGTCCCCTTGGTGTCCCTGGGGGTGCCCTGGCTGTCCCGTACGTGTCCCTGGGGGTGCCCTGGGTGTCCCTGGGGGTGCACAGGATGTCCCTGGGGTTCCCTGGCTGTCCCGTAGGTGTCCCTGGGGGTGCCCTGGGTGTCCCTGGAGTGCCCTGGCTGTCCCCTAGGTGTCCCTGGGGGGGCCCTGGCTGTCCCCTAAATGTCCCTGGGGGTGCCCTGGCTGTCCCTAAGGTGCCCTGCCTGTGCCCTAGGTGTCCCTGGGGGTGCCCTGGGTGTCCCTGGGGTGCCTTGGCTGTCCCCAAGGTGTCCGTGTGGGTGCCCAGAGTGTCCCTGGGAGTGCCCTGGCTGTCCCCTAGGGGTCTCTGGGGGTGCCCTGGCTGTCCCGTCAGTGTCCCTGGGGGTGCCCTGCCTGTCCCCTTGGTGTCCCTGGGGGTGCCCTGCCTGTCCCCTTGGTGTCCCTGGGGGTGTCCTGGGTGTCCCTGGAGTGCCCTGGCTGACCCCTAAATGTCCCTGGGGGTGCCCTGGCTGTCCCCTAGGTGTCCCTGGGGGTGTCCTGCCTTCCCCTAGGTGTCCCTGGGGGTGCCCTAGGTGTCCCTGGGGGTGCCCTCGCTATCCCTGGTGTGTCCTGGCTGTCCCCTAGGTGTCCCTGGGAGTGCCCTGGCTGTCCCTGGGGTTCCCTGTCTGTCCCCTAGGTGTCCCTGGGGGGGCCCTGGGTGTCCCTGGGGGTGCAAAGGGTGTCACTGGGGTTCCCTGGCTGTCCCGTACGTGTCCCTGGGATTCCCTGGAGGTCCCCTAGGTGTCCCTGGGGGTGCCCTGAGTGTCCCTGGGCTGCCCTGGCTGTCCCCTAGGGGTCTATGGGGGTGCCCTGGCTGTCCCTTCAGTGTCCCTGGGGGTGCCCTGACTCTCCCCTAGGTGTCCCTGGGGGTGCCCTGCCTGTCCCCTAGGTGTCGTTGGGGGTGCCCTGGGTGTCCCTGGGGGTGCCCTACCTGTCCCCTAGGTGTCCCTGGGGGTGCCCTGGTTGTCCCTGTGGGGGCCCTGGCTGTGCCGTCGGTGTCCCTGAGGGTGCCCTGGCTGTGCCCTTGGTGTCCCTGGGGGTGCCCTGGCTGTCCCTGGGGGTGCCCTGGCTGTCTTTAGGGTGCCCTGGCTGTCCCCTAGGTGTCCCAGGGGGTGCCCTGCCTGTCCACTAGGTGTCCATGGGGGTGCCCTGGGTGTCCCTGGAGTGCCCTGGCTGTCCCCTAAATGTCCCTGGGGGTGCCCTGGCTGTCTCCTAGGTGTCCCTGGGGGTGTCCTGCCTTCCCCTCGGTGTCCCTGGGGGTGCCCTGGCTGTCTTTAGGGTGCCCTAGCTGTCCCCTAGGTGTCCCAGGGGGTGCCCTGCCTGTCCACTAGGTGTCCATGGGGGTGCCCTGGGTGTCCCTGGGGGTGCCCTGGCTGTCCCAAGGGTGCCCTGGCTGTCCCCTAGTTGTCCCGGTGGGTGCCCAGAGTGTCCCTGGGAGTGCTCTGACTGTCCCCTAGGGGTCTCTGGGGGTGCCCTGGCTGTCCCGTCAGTGTCCCTGGGGGGGCCCTGCCTGTCTCCTTGGTGTCCCTGGGGGTCCCCTGGGTGTCCCTGGGGGTGCCCTGGGTGTCCCTGGAGTGCCCTGGCTGTCCCCTAAATGTCCCTGGGGGTGCCCAGGCTGTCCCCTAGGTGTCCCTGGGGGTGTCCTGGTTGTCCCCTAGGTGTCCCTGGGGGTGCCCTGCCTGTCCCTGGGGGTGCCCTGGCTGTCCTCTAGGTGTCCCTGGGGGGGCCCTGGCTGTCCCCTAGGTGTCCCTGGGGGTGCCCTGGCTGTCCGTAGGGTGCCCTGGCTGTCCCCACGGTGTCCCTGGGGGTGCCCTGGGTGTCCCTGGGGTGCCCTGGCTGTCCCCAAGGTGTCCCTGTGGGTGCCCTGGCTGGCCCGTCAGTTTCCCTAGGGTTGGCCTGCCTGTCCCCTTGGTGTCCCTGGGGGCGTCCTGGGTGTCCCTGGAGTGCCCTGGCTGACCCCTTAATGTCCCTGGGGGTGCCCTGGCTGTCCCCTAGGTGTCCCTGGGGGTGTCCTGCCTTCCCCTAGGTGTCCCTGGGGGTGCCCTGGCTTTCCCCTCGCTGTCCCTGGGGTGCCCTGGCTGTCCCCTTGGTGGCCCTGGGGGTGCCCTGGGTGACCCTGGGGGTGCCCTGGAGGTCCCCTAGGTGTCCCTGGGGGTGCCCTGGCTGTCCCTGGGGTGTCCTGCCTTCCCCTAGGTGTCCCTGGGGGTGCCCTGCCTGTCCCCTAGGTGTCGTTGGGGGTGCCCTGGGTGTCCCTGGGGGTGCCCTGCCTGTCCCCTAGGTGTCCCTGGGGGTGCCCTGGGTGTCCCTGGGGTGCCCTGGCTGTCCCCTGGGTGTCCCTGGGGGGGGCCCTGCCTGTCCCCTAGGTGTCCCTGGGGGTGCCCTGGTGTCCCTGGGGGTGCCCTGGCTGTCCCTTTGGTGTCCCTGGGGGTGCCCTCGCTGTCCCTGGGGTGCCCTGGCTGTCCCCTACGTGTCCCTGGGGGTCCCCTTGGTGTCCCTGGGGGTGCCCAGGGTGTCCCTTAGGTGTCCCTGGGGGTGCCCTGGCTGTCCCCTAGGTGTCCCTGGGGGTGCCCTGGCTGTCCCTGGGGTGCTCTGGCTGTCCCCTTGGTGTCCCTGGGGGTGCCTTGGCTGTCCCCTTGGCGTCCCTGGGGGTGCCCTGGCTGTCCCTAGGGTGCCCTGGCTGTCACCTCGGTGTCCCTGGGGGTACGCTGGTGTCCCTCGGGGTGCCCTGGCTGTCCCCTAGGTGTCCCTGGGGGTGCCCTGGCTGTCCCTGGAGTGCCCTGGCTGTCCCCTAGGTGTCTTTGGGGGTGCCCTGGCTGTCCACTAGGTGTCCCTGGGGGTACCCTGGCTGTCCCCTAGGTGTCCCTGAGGGTGCCCTGGCTTTCCCTAGGGTGCCCTGGCTGTCCCCTAGCTGTCGCTGGGGGTGCCATAGGTGTCCCTGAGGGTGCCCTGGCTGTCCCTGGAGTGCCCTGGCTGTCCCCTAGGTGTCCCTGGGGGGGCCCTGGGTGTCCCCTAGGTGTCCCTGGGGGTGCCCTGGGTGTCCCTAGGGTGCCCTGGCTGTGCCCTTGGTGTCCCTGGGGGTGCCCTGGCTGTCTCTGGAGTGCCCTGGCTGTCCCCTAGGTGTCCCTAGGGGGGCCCTGGCTGTCTCCTAGGTGTCCCTGGGGGGGCCCTGGCTGTCTCCTAGGTGTCCCTTATGATGCCCTGGCTGTCCCTGGGGTTCCCTGGCTGTCCCCTAGGTGTCCGTGTGGGTGCCCAGGGTGTCCCTGGGGTTCCCTGGCTGTCCCCTAGGTGTCCCTGGGGGTGCCCAGGGTGTCCCTGCGGTTCCCTTCCTGTCCCCTACGTGTCCCTGGGGGTGCCCTGGCTGTCCCTAGGGTGCCCTTGCTGTGCCCTTGGTGTCCCTGGGGGTTCCCCGGCTGTCCCCTAGGTGTCCCTGTGGGTGCCCTGGCTGTCCCCTCGGTGTCCCTGTGGGTGTCCAGAGTGTCCCTGGGGGTGCCCTGCCTGTCCTTTAGGTGTCGTTGGGGGTGCCCTGGGTGTCCCTGGGGTGCCCTGGCTGTCCCCTTGGTGTCCCTGGGGGTGCCCTGTGGGTCCCTGGGGTGCCCTCGGGGTGCCCTGGCTGTCCCTGGAGTGCCCTGGCTGTCTCCTGGGTGTCCCTGGGGGGGCCCTGACTGTCCCCTAGGGGTCTCTGGGGGTGCCCTGCCTGTCCCCTAGGTGTCCCTGGTGGTGCCCTGGCTGTGCCCTAGGTGTCTCTGGGGTGCCCTGGCTGTCCCCTTGGTGTCCCTGGGGGTGCCCTGGCTGTCCCTAGGGTGCCCTGGCTGTGCTCTTGGTGTCCCTGGGGGTGCCCTGGCTGTCCCTAGGGTGCCCTGGCTGTCCCCTAGGTGTCCCTGGGGGCCCAGGGTGTCCCTGGGGTGCCCTGGCTGTCCCCTACGTGTCCCTGGGGGTGCCCAGGGTGTCCCTGGGGGTGCCCTTGCTATCCCGTAGGTGTCTCTGGGGGTGCCCTGGGAGTCCCTGGGGTGCCCTGGCTGTCCCCTAGGTGTCCATGGGGGTGCCCTGGCTGTCCCCTTGGTGTCCCTGGGGTGCCCTGGCTGTCCCTAGGGTGCTTTGGCTGTCCCCTAGGTGTCCCTGGGAGTGCCCTGCGTGTCCCCTAGGTGTCCTTGGGGGTGCCCTGGCTGTCCCCAGGGTGCCCTGGCTGTGGCCTCGGTGTTCCTGGGGGTGCCCTGGTGTCCCTGTGGGTGCCCTGGCTTTCCCCTAGGTGTCCCTGGGGGTGCCCTGGCTGTCCCTGGAGTGCCCTGGCTGTCCCCTAGGTGTCCCTGGGGGGGCCCTGGCTGTCCCCTAGGTGTCCCTGGGGGTCCCTGGGGTGCCCTCGGGGTGCCCTGGCTGTCCCTGGAGTGCCCTGGCTGTCTCCTGGGTGTCCCTGGGGGGGCCCTGCCTGTCCCCTAGGTGTCACTGGGGGTGCCCTTCCTGTCCCCTAGGTGTCCCTGGGGGTGCCCTGGCTGTCCCCTAGGTGTCCCTGGGGGTCCCCTGGGTGTCCCTGGGGGTGCCCTGGGTGTCCCTGGAGTGCCCTGGCTGTCCCCTAAATGTCCCTGGGGGTGCCTTGGCTGTCCCCTAGGTGTCCCTGGGGGTGTCCTGGCTGTCCCCTAGGTGTCCCTGGGGGTGCCCTGCCTGTCCCTGGGGGTGCCCTGGCTGTCCCCTAGGTGTCCCTGGGGGGGCCCTGCCTGTCCCCTATGTGTCCCTGGGGGTGCTCTGGCTGTCCCTAGGGTGTCCTGGCTGTCCGCTAGGTGTCCCTGGGGGTGCCCTGGGTGTCCCTGGGGTGCCTTGGCTGTCCCCAAGGTGTCCGTGTGGGTGCCCAGAGTGTCCCTGGGAGTGCCCTGGCTGTCCCCTAGGGATCTCTGGGGGTGCCCTGGCTGTCCCGTCAGTGTCCCTGGGGGTGCCCTGCCTCTCCCCTAGGTGTCACTGGGGGTGCCCTGCCTGTCCCCTAGGTGTCGTTGGGGGTGCCCTGGGTGTCCCTGGGGGTGCCCTACCTGTCCCCTAGGTGTCCCTGGGGGTGCCCTGGTTGTCCCTGTGGGGGCCCTGCCTGTCCCCTTGGTGTCCCTGGGGGTGTCCTGGGTGTCCCTGGAGTGCCCTGGCTGACCCCTAAATGTCCCTGGGGATGCCCTGGCTGTCCCCTAGGTGTCCCTGGGGGTGTCCTGCCTTCCCCTAGGTGTCCCTGGGGGTGCATTAGGTGTCCCTGGGGGTGCCCTGCCTGTCCCCTTGGTGTCCCTGGGGGTGTCCTGGGTGTCCCTGGAGTGCCCTGGCTGACCCCTAAATGTCCCTGAGGGTGCCCTGGCTGTCCCCTAGGTGTCCTTGGGGGTGTCCTGCCTTCCCCTAGGTGTCCCTGGGGGTGCCCTAGGTGTCCCTGGGGGTGCCCTCGCTATCCCTGGGGTGTCCTGGCTGTCCCCTAGGTGTCCCTGGGGGTGCCCTGGCTGTCCCTGGGGTTCCCTGTCTGTCCCCTAGGTGTCCCTGGGGGGGCCCTGGGTGTCCCTGGGGGTGCAAAGGGTGTCACTGGGGTTCCCTGGCTGTCCCGTACGTGTCCCTGGGATTCCCTGGAGGTCCCCTAGGTGTCCCTGGGGGTGCCCTGAGTGTCCCTGGGCTGCCCTGGCTGTCCCCTAGGGGTCTATGGGGGTGCCCTGGCTGTCCCTTCAGTGTCCCTGGGGGTGCCCTGCCTGTCCCCTAGGTGTCGTTGGGGGTGCCCTGGGTGTCCCTGTGGGGGCCCTGGCTGTGCCCTCGGTGTCCCTGAGGGTGCCCTGGCTGTGCCCTTGGTGTCCCTGGGGGTGCCCTGGCTGTCCCTGGGGGTGCCCTGGCTGTCTTTAGGGTGCCCTGGCTGTCCCCTAGGTGTCCCAGGGGGTGCCCTGCCTGTCCACTAGGTGTCCATGGGGGTGCCCTGGGTGTCCCTGGAGTGCCCTGGCTGTCCCCTAAATGTCCCTGGGGGTGCCCTGGCTGTCTCCTAGGTGTCCCTGGGAGTGTCCTGCCTTCCCCTCGGTGTCCCTGGGGGTGCCCTGGCTGTCTTTAGGGTGCCCTGGCTGTCCCCTTGGTGTCCCTGGGGGTGCCCTGGCTTTGCCGTCAGTGTCCCTGGGGTGCCCTGCCTGTCCCCTAGGTGTCCCTGGGGGTGCCCTGCCTGTCCCCTAGGTGTCCCTGGGGGTGCCCTGGGTGTCCCTGGGGGTGCCCTGGCTGTCCCCTAGGTGTCCCTGGGGGTGCCCTGGGTGTCCCTGGGGTGCCCTGGCTGTCCCCTTGGTGTCCCGGGGGGTGCCCTGTGGGTCCCTGGGGTGCCCTGGTGTCCCTGGGGGTGCCCTGGCTGTCCCTTTGATGTCCCTGGGGGTGCCCTCGCTGTCCCTGGGGTGCCCTGGCTGTCCCCTACGTGTCCCTGGGGGTCCCCTTGGTGTCCCTGGGGGTGCCCAGGGTGTCCCTTAGGTGTCCCTGGGGGTGCCCTGGCTGTCCCCTAGGTGTCCCTGGGGGTGCCCTGGCTGTCCCTGGGGTGCTCTGGCTGTCCCCTTGGTGTCCCTGGGGGTGCCTTGGCTGTCCCCTTGGTGTCCCTGGGGGTGCCCTGGCTGTCCCTGGAGTGCCCTGGCTGTCCCCTGGGTGTCCCTGTGGGTGCCCTGGCTGTCCCCTCGGTGTCCCTGTGGGTGTCCAGAGTGTCCCTGGGGGTGCCCTGCCTGTCCTTTAGGTGTCGTTGGGGGTGCCCTGGGTGTCCCTGGGGTGCCCTGGCTGTCCCCTTGGTGTCCCTGGGGGTGCCCTGTGGGTCCCTGGGGTGCCCTCGGGGTGCCCTGGCTGTCCCTGGAGTGCCCTGGCTGTCTCCTGGGTGTCCCTGGGGGGGCCCTGCCTGTCCCCTAGGGGTCTCTGGGGGTGCCCTGCCTGTCCCCTAGGTGTCCCTGGTGGTGCCCTGGCTGTGCCCTAGGTGTCTCTGGGGTGCCCTGGCTGTCCCCTTGGTGTCCCTGGGGGTGCCCTGGCTGTCCCTAGGGTGCCCTGGCTGTGCTCTTGGTGTCCCTGGGGGTGCCCTGGCTGTCCCTAGGGTGCCCTGGCTGTCCCCTAGGTGTCCCTGGGGGCCCAGGGTGTCCCTGGGGTGCCCTGGCTGTCCCCTACGTGTCCCTGGGGGTGCCCAGGGTGTCCCTGGGGGTGCCCTTGCTATCCCGTAGGTGTCTCTGGGGGTGCCCTGGGAGTCCCTGGGGTGCCCTGGCTGTCCCCTAGGTGTCCATGGGGGTGCCCTGGCTGTCCCCTTGGTGTCCCTGGGGTGCCCTGGCTGTCCCTAGGGTGCTTTGGCTGTCCCCTAGGTGTCCCTGGGAGTGCCCTGCGTGTCCCCTAGGTGTCCTTGGGGGTGCCCTGGCTGTCCCCAGGGTGCCCTGGCTGTGGCCTCGGTGTTCCTGGGGGTGCCCTGGTGTCCCTGTGGGTGCCCTGGCTTTCCCCTAGGTGTCCCTGGGGGTGCCCTGGCTGTCCCTGGAGTGCCCTGGCTGTCCCCTAGGTGTCCCTGGGGGGGCCCTGGCTGTCCCCTAGGTGTCCCTGGGGGTCCCTGGGGTGCCCTCGGGGTGCCCTGGCTGTCCCTGGAGTGCCCTGGCTGTCTCCTGGGTGTCCCTGGGGGGGCCCTGCCTGCCCCCTAGGTGTCACTGGGGGTGCCCTTCCTGTCCCCTAGGTGTCCCTGGGGGTGCCCTGGCTGTCCCCTAGGTGTCCCTGGGGGTCCCCTGGGTGTCCCTGGGGGTGCCCTGGGTGTCCCTGGAGTGCCCTGGCTGTCCCCTAAATGTCCCTGGGGGTGCCTTGGCTGTCCCCTAGGTGTCCCTGGGGGTGTCCTGGCTGTCCCCTAGGTGTCCCTGGGGGTGCCCTGCCTGTCCCTGGGGGTGCCCTGGCTGTCCCCTAGGTGTCCCTGGGGGGGCCCTGCCTGTCCCCTATGTGTCCCTGGGGGTGCTCTGGCTGTCCCTAGGGTGTCCTGGCTGTCCGCTAGGTGTCCCTGGGGGTGCCCTGGGTGTCCCTGGGGTGCCTTGGCTGTCCCCAAGGTGTCCGTGTGGGTGCCCAGAGTGTCCCTGGGAGTGCCCTGGCTGTCCCCTAGGGATCTCTGGGGGTGCCCTGGCTGTCCCGTCAGTGTCCCTGGGGGTGCCCTGCCTCTCCCCTAGGTGTCACTGGGGGTGCCCTGCCTGTCCCCTAGGTGTCGTTGGGGGTGCCCTGGGTGTCCCTGGGGGTGCCCTACCTGTCCCCTAGGTGTCCCTGGGGGTGCCCTGGTTGTCCCTGTGGGGGCCCTGCCTGTCCCCTTGGTGTCCCTGGGGGTGTCCTGGGTGTCCCTGGAGTGCCCTGGCTGACCCCTAAATGTCCCTGGGGATGCCCTGGCTGTCCCCTAGGTGTCCCTGGGGGTGTCCTGCCTTCCCCTAGGTGTCCCTGGGGGTGCATTAGGTGTCCCTGCGGGTGCCCTGCCTGTCCCCTTGGTGTCCCTGG
This sequence comes from Chamaea fasciata, assembly GCF_029207755.1. Lineage (NCBI taxonomy): Eukaryota > Metazoa > Chordata > Aves > Passeriformes > Sylviidae > Chamaea > Chamaea fasciata. The sequence continues at coordinate 30,547 of NW_027094412.1, forward strand.
GGGTGTCCTGGGTGTCCCTGGAGTGCCCTGGCTGACCCCTAAATGTCCCTGAGGGTGCCCTGGCTGTCCCCTAGGTGTCCTTGGGGGTGTCCTGCCTTCCCCTAGGTGTCCCTGGGGGTGCCCTAGGTGTCCCTGGGGGTGCCCTCGCTATCCCTGGGGTGTCCTGGCTGTCCCCTAGGTGTCCCTGGGGGTGCCCTGGCTGTCCCTGGGGTTCCCTGTCTGTCCCCTAGGTGTCCCTGGGGGGGCCCTGGGTGTCCCTGGGGGTGCAAAGGGTGTCACTGGGGTTCCCTGGCTGTCCCGTACGTGTCCCTGGGATTCCCTGGAGGTCCCCTAGGTGTCCCTGGGGGTGCCCTGAGTGTCCCTGGGCTGCCCTGGCTGTCCCCTAGGGGTCTATGGGGGTGCCCTGGCTGTCCCTTCAGTGTCCCTGGGGGTGCCCTGCCTGTCCCCTAGGTGTCGTTGGGGGTGCCCTGGGTGTCCCTGTGGGGGCCCTGGCTGTGCCCTCGGTGTCCCTGAGGGTGCCCTGGCTGTGCCCTTGGTGTCCCTGGGGGTGCCCTGGCTGTCCCTGGGGGTGCCCTGGCTGTCTTTAGGGTGCCCTGGCTGTCCCCTAGGTGTCCCAGGGGGTGCCCTGCCTGTCCACTAGGTGTCCATGGGGGTGCCCTGGGTGTCCCTGGAGTGCCCTGGCTGTCCCCTAAATGTCCCTGGGGGTGCCCTGGCTGTCTCCTAGGTGTCCCTGGGAGTGTCCTGCCTTCCCCTCGGTGTCCCTGGGGGTGCCCTGGCTGTCTTTAGGGTGCCCTGGCTGTCCCCTTGGTGTCCCTGGGGGTGCCCTGGCTTTGCCGTCAGTGTCCCTGGGGTGCCCTGCCTGTCCCCTAGGTGTCCCTGGGGGTGCCCTGCCTGTCCCCTAGGTGTCCCTGGGGGTGCCCTGGGTGTCCCTGGGGGTGCCCTGGCTGTCCCCTAGGTGTCCCTGGGGGAGCCCTGGGTGTCCCTGGGGTGCCCTGGCTGTCCCCTTGGTGTCCCGGGGGGTGCCCTGTGGGTCCCTGGGGTGCCCTGGTGTCCCTGGGGGTGCCCTGGCTGTCCCTTTGGTGTCCCTGGGGGTGCCCTCGCTGTCCCTGGGGTGCCCTGGCTGTCCCCTACGTGTCCCTGGGGGTCCCCTTGGTGTCCCTGGGGGTGCCCAGGGTGTCCCTTAGGTGTCCCTGGGGGTGCCCTGGCTGTCCCCTAGGTGTCCCTGGGGGTGCCCTGGCTGTCCCTGGGGTGCTCTGGCTGTCCCCTTGGTGTCCCTGGGGGTGCCTTGGCTGTCCCCTTGGTGTCCCTGGGGGTGCCCTGGCTGTCCCTGGAGTGCCCTGGCTGTCCCCTGGGTGTCCCTGGGGGGGCCCTGCCTGTCCCCTAGGGGTCTCTGGGGGTGCCCTGCCTGTCCCCTAGGTGTGCCCCGGGTGGTGCCCTGGCTGTGCCCTAGGTGTCTCTGGGGTGCCCTGGCTGTCCCCTTGGTGTCCCTGGGGGTGCCCTGGCTGTCCCTAGGGTGCCCTGGCTGTGCTCTTGGTGTCCCTGGGGGTGCCCTGGCTGTCCCCTAGGTGTCCCTGGGGGCCCAGGGTGTCCCTGGGGTGCCCTGGCTGTACCCTACGTGTCCCTGGGGGTGCCCAGGGTGTCCCTGGGGGTGCCCTTGCTGTCCCGTAGGTGTCTCTGGGGGTGCCCTGGGTGTCCCTGGGGTGCCCTGGCTGTCCCCTAGGTGTCCATGGGGGTGCCCTGGCTGTCCCCTTGGTGTCCCTGGGGTGCCCTGGCTGTCCCTAGGGTGCCCTGGCTGTCCCCTAGGTGTCCCTGGGGGTGCCCTGCGTGCCCCCTAGGTGTCCTTGGGGGTGCCCTGGCTGTCCCCAGGGTGCCCTGGCTGTGCCCTCGGTGTTCCTGGGGGTGCCCTGGTGTCCCTGTGGGTGCCCTGGCTGTCCCCTAGGTGTCCCTGGGGGTGCCCTGGCTGTCCCTGGAGTGCCCTGGCTGTCCCCTAGGTGTCCCTGGGGGGGCCCTGGCTGTCCCCTAGGTGTCCCTGGGGGTGCCCTTCCTGTCCCCTAGGTGTCCCTGGGGGTGCCCTGGCTGTCCCCTAGGTGTCCCTGGGGGTCCCCTGGGTGTCCCTGGGGGTGCCCTGGGTGTCCCTGGAGTGCCCTGGCTGTCCCCTAAATGTCCCTGGGGGTGCCTTGGCTGTCCCCTAGGTGTCCCTGGGGGTGTCCTGGCTGTCGCCTAGGTGTCCCTGGGGGTGCCCTGGCTGTCCCTGGAGTGCCCTGGCTGTCCCCTAGGTGTCCCTGGGGGGGCCCTGGCTGTCCCCTAGGTGTCCCTGGGGGTGCCCTGGCTGTCCCTAGGGTGCCCTGGCTGTCCCCTCGGTGTCCCTGGGGGTGCCCTGGGTGTCCCTGGGGTGCCCTGGCTGTCCCCAAGGTGTCCCTGTGGGTGCCCAGATTGTCCCTGGGAGTGCCCTTGCTGTCCCCTAGGGGTCTCTGGGGGGGCCCTGGCTGTCCCGTCAGTGTCCCTAGGGTTGCCCTGCCTGTCCCCTAGGTGTCCCTGGGGGTGTCCTGCCTTCCCCTAGGTGTCCCTGGGGGTGCCCTGGCTTTCCCCTCGCTGTCCCTGGGGTGCCCTGGCTGTCCCCTTGGTGGCCCTGGGGGTGCCCTGGGTGTCCCTGGGGGTGCCCTGGAGGTCCCCTAGGTGTCCCTGGGGGTGCCCTGGCTGTCCCCTAGGTGTCCCTGGGGGTGCCCTGCCTGTCCCCTAGGTGTCGTTGGGGGTGCCCTGGGTGTCCCTGGGGGTGCCCTGCCTGTCCCCTAGGTGTCCCTGGGGGTGCCCTGGGTGTCCCTGGGGTGCCCTGGCTGTCCCCTTGGTGTCCCTGGGGGGGGCCCTGGCTGTCCCCTAGGTGTCCCTGGGGGTGCCCTGCCTGTCCCCTAGGTGTCGTTGGGGGTGCCCTGGGTGTCCCTGTGGGGGCCCTGGCTGTGCCCTCGGTGTCCCTGAGGGTGCCCTGGCTGTGCCCTTGGTGTCCCTGGGGGTGCCCTGGCTGTCCCTGGGGGTGCCCTGGCTGTCTTTAGGGTGCCCTGGCTGTCCCCTAGGTGTCCCAGGGGGTGCCCTGCCTGTCCACTAGGTGTCCATGGGGGTGCCCTGGGTGTCCCTGGAGTGCCCTGGCTGTCCCCTAAATGTCCCTGGGGGTGCCCTGGCTGTCTCCTAGGTGTCCCTGGGAGTGTCCTGCCTTCCCCTCGGTGTCCCTGGGGGTGCCCTGGCTGTCTTTAGGGTGCCCTGGCTGTCCCCTTGGTGTCCCTGGGGGTGCCCTGGCTTTGCCGTCAGTGTCCCTGGGGTGCCCTGCCTGTCCCCTAGGTGTCCCTGGGGGTGCCCTGCCTGTCCCCTAGGTGTCCCTGGGGGTGCCCTGGGTGTCCCTGGGGGTGCCCTGGCTGTCCCCTAGGTGTCCCTGGGGGTGCCCTGGGTGTCCCTGGGGTGCCCTGGCTGTCCCCTTGGTGTCCCGGGGGGTGCCCTGTGGGTCCCTGGGGTGCCCTGGTGTCCCTGGGGGTGCCCTGGCTGTCCCTTTGATGTCCCTGGGGGTGCCCTCGCTGTCCCTGGGGTGCCCTGGCTGTCCCCTACGTGTCCCTGGGGGTCCCCTTGGTGTCCCTGGGGGTGCCCAGGGTGTCCCTTAGGTGTCCCTGGGGGTGCCCTGGCTGTCCCCTAGGTGTCCCTGGGGGTGCCCTGGCTGTCCCTGGGGTGCTCTGGCTGTCCCCTTGGTGTCCCTGGGGGTGCCTTGGCTGTCCCCTTGGTGTCCCTGGGGGTGCCCTGGCTGTCCCTGGAGTGCCCTGGCTGTCCCCTGGGTGTCCCTGTGGGTGCCCTGGCTGTCCCCTCGGTGTCCCTGTGGGTGTCCAGAGTGTCCCTGGGGGTGCCCTGCCTGTCCTTTAGGTGTCGTTGGGGGTGCCCTGGGTGTCCCTGGGGTGCCCTGGCTGTCCCCTTGGTGTCCCTGGGGGTGCCCTGTGGGTCCCTGGGGTGCCCTCGGGGTGCCCTGGCTGTCCCTGGAGTGCCCTGGCTGTCTCCTGGGTGTCCCTGGGGGGGCCCTGCCTGTCCCCTAGGGGTCTCTGGGGGTGCCCTGCCTGTCCCCTAGGTGTCCCTGGTGGTGCCCTGGCTGTGCCCTAGGTGTCTCTGGGGTGCCCTGGCTGTCCCCTTGGTGTCCCTGGGGGTGCCCTGCGTGTCCCTGGGGTGCCCTGGCTGTCCCCTAGGTGTCCCTGGGGGGGCCCTGCCTGTCCCCTAGGTGTCCCTGGGGGTGCTCTGGCTGTCCCTAGGGTGCCCTGGCTGTCCGCTATGTGTCCCTGGGGGTGCCCTGGGTGTCCCTGGGGTGCCTTGGCTGTCCCCAAGGTGTCCGTGTGGGTGCCCAGAGTGTCCTTGGGAGTGCCCTGGCTGTCCCCTAGGGGTCTCTGGGGGTGCCCTGGCTGTCCCGTCAGTGTCCCTGGGGGTGCCCTGCCTGTCCCCTTGGTGTCCCTGGGGGTGTCCTGGGTGTCCCTGGAGTGCCCTGGCTGACCCCTAAATGTCCCTGTGGGTGCCCTGGCTGTCCTCTAGGTGTCCCTGGGGGTGTCCTGCCTTCCCCTAGGTGTCCCTGGGGGTGCATTAGGTGTCCCTGGGGGTGCCCTGCCTGTCCCCTTGGTGTCCCTGGGGGTGTCCTGGGTGTCCCTGGAGTGCCCTGGCTGACCCCTAAATGTCCCTGGGGGTGCCCTGGCTTTCCCCTAGGTGTCCCTGGGGGTGTCCTGCCTTCCCCTAGGTGTCCCTGGGGGTGCCCTAGGTGTCCCTGGGGGTGCCCTCGCTATCCCTGGGGTGTCCTGGCTGTCCCCTAGGTGTCCCTGGGGGTGCCCTGGCTGTCCCTGGGGTTCCCGGTCTGTCCCCTAGGTGTCCCTGGGGGGGCCCTGGGTGTCCCTGGGGGTGCAAAGGGTGTCACTGGGGTTCCCTGGCTGTCCCGTACGTGTCCCTGGGATTCCCTGGAGGTCCCCTAGGTGTCCCTGGGGGTGCCCTGAGTGTCCCTGGGCTGCCCTGGCTGTCCCCTAGGGGTCTATGGGGGTGCCCTGGCTGTCCCTTCAGTGTCCCTGGGGGTGCCCTGCCTCTCCCCTAGGTGTCACTGGGAGTGCCCTGCCTGTCCCCTAGGTGTCGTTGGGGGTGCCCTTGGTGTCCCTGGGGGTGCCCTGGCTGTCCCTGGGGGTGCCCTGGCTTTCTTTAGGGTGCCCTGGCTGTCCCCTAGGTGTCCCAGGGGGTGCCCTGGGTGTCCCTGGGGGTGCCCTGGCTGTCCCAAGGGTGCCCTGGCTGTCCCCTAGTTGTCCCTGTGGGTGCCCAGAGTGTCCCTGGGAGTGCTCTGACTGTCCCCTAGGGGTCTCTGGAGGTGCCCTGGCTGTCCCGTCAGTGTCCCTGGGGGTGCCCTGCCTGTCTCCTTGGTGTCCCTGGGGGTCCCCTGGGTGTCCCTGGGGGTGCCCTGGGTGTCCCTGGAGTGCCCTGGCTGTCCCCTAAATGTCCCTGGGGGTGCCCAGGCTGTCCCCTAGGTGTCCCTGGGGGTGTCCTGGTTGTCCCCTAGGTGTCCCTGGGGGTGCCCTGCCTGTCCCTGGGGGTGCCCTGGCTGTCCCCTAGGTGTCCCTGGGGGTGCCCTGGCTGTCCCTAGGGTGCCCTGGCTGTCCCCTCGGTGTCCCTGGGGGTGCCCTGGGTGTCCCTGGGGTGCCCTGGCTGTCCCCAAGGTGTCCCTGTGGGTGCCCAGATTGTCCCTGGGAGTGCCCTTGCTGTCCCCTAGGGGTCTCTGGGGATGCCCTGGCTGTCCCGTCAGTGTCCCTAGGGTTGCCCTGCCTGTCCCCTTGGTGTCCCTGGGGGTGTCCTGGGTGTCCCTGGAGTGCCCTGGCTGACCCCTAAATGTCCCTGGGGGTGCCCTGGCTGTCCCCTAAATGTCCCTGGGGGTGCCTTGGCTGTCCCCTAGGTGTCTCAGGGGGTGTCCTGGCTGTCCCCTAGGTGTCCCTGGGGGTGCCCTGCCTGTCCCTGGGGGTGCCCTGGCTGTCGCCTAGGTGTCCCTGGGGGGGCCCTGCCTGTCCCCTATGTGTCCCTGGGGGTGCTCTGGCTGTCCCTAGGGTGCCCTGGCTGTCCGCTAGGTGTCCCTGGGGGTGCCCTGGGTGTCCCTGGGGTGCCTTGGCTGTCCCCAAGGTGTCCGTGTGGGTGCCCAGAGTGTCCCTGGGAGTGCCCTGGCTGTCCCCTAGGGGTCTCTGGGGGTGCCCTGGCTGTCCCGTCAGTGTCCCTGGGGGTGCCCTGCCTCTCCCCTAGGTGTCACTGGGGGTGCCCTGCCTGTCCCCTAGGTGTCGTTGGGGGTGCCCTGGGTGTCCCTGGGGGTGCCCTACCTGTCCCCTAGGTGTCCCTGGGGGTGCCCTGGTTGTCCCTGTGGGGGCCCTGCCTGTCCCCTTGGTGTCCCTGGGGGTGTCCTGGGTGTCCCTGGAGTGCCCTGGCTGACCCCTAAATGTCCCTGGGGATGCCCTGGCTGTCCCCTAGGTGTCCCTGGGGGTGTCCTGCCTTCCCCTAGGTGTCCCTGGGGGTGCATTAGGTGTCCCTGGGGGTGCCCTGCCTGTCCCTTGGTGTCCCTGGGGGTGTCCTGGGTGTCCCTGGAGTGCCCTGGCTGACCCCTAAATGTCCCTGGGGGTGCCCTGGCTGTCCCCTAGGTGTCCCTGGGGGTGTCCTGCCTTCCCCTAGGTGTCCCTGGGGGTGCCCTAGGTGTCCCTGGGGGTGCCCTCGCTATCCCTGGGGTGTCCTGGCTGTCCCCTAGGTGTCCCTGGGGGTGCCCTGGCTGTCCCTGGGGTTCCCTGTCTGTCCCCTAGGTGTCCCTGGGGGGACCCTGGGTGTCCCTGGGGGTGCAAAGGGTGTCACTGGGGTTCCCTGGCTGTCCCGTACGTGTCCCTGGGATTCCCTGGAGGTCCCCTAGGTGTCCCTGGGGGTGCCCTGAGTGTCCCTGGGCTGCCCTGGCTGTCCCCTAGGGGTCTATGGGGGTGCCCTGGCTGTCCCTTCAGTGTCCCTGGGGGTGCCCTGCCTCTCCCCTAGGTGTCACTGGGGGTGCCCTGCCTGTCCCCTAGGTGTCGTTGGGGGTGCCCTTGGTGTCCCTGGGGGTGCCCTGGCTGTCTTTAGGGTGCCCTGGCTGTCCCCGAGGTGTCCCAGGGGGTGCCCTGGGTGTCCCTGGGTGTGCCCTGGCTGTCCCAAGGGTGCCCTGGCTGTGTCCTAGTTGTCCCTGTGGGTGCCCAGAGTGTCCCTGGGAGTGCTCTGACTGTCCCCTAGGGGTCTCTGGGGGTGCCCTGGGTGTCCCGTCAGTGTCCCTGGGGGTGCCCTGCCTGTCTCCTTGGTGTCCCTGGGGGTCCCCTGGGTGTCCCTGGGGGTGCCCTGGGTGTCCCTGGAGTGCCCTGGCTGTCCCCTTAATGTCCCTGGGGGTGCCCAGGCTGTCCCCTAGGTGTCCCTGGGGGTGTCCTGGTTGTCCCCTAGGTGTCCCTGGGGGTGCCCTGCCTGTCCCTGGGGGTGCCCTGGCTGTCCCCTAGGTGTCCCTGGGGGGGCCCTGGCTGTCCCCTAGGTGTCCCTGGGGGTGCCCTGGCTGTCCCTAGGGTGCCCTGGCTGTCCCCTCCGTGTCCCTGGGGGTGCCCTGGGTGTCCCTGGGGTGCCCTGGCTGTCCTCAAGGTGTCCCTGTGGGTGCCCAGATTGTCCCTGGGAGTGCCCTTGCTGTCCCCTAGGGGTCTCTGGGGGTGCCCTGGCTGTCCCGTCAGTGTCCCTAGGGTTGCCCTGCCTGTCCCCTTGGTGTCCCTGGGGGTGTCCTGGGTGTCCCTGGAGTGCCCTGGCTGACCCCTAAATGTCCCTGGGGGTGCCCTGGCTGTCCCCTAGGTGTCCCTGGGGGTGTCCTGCCTTCCCCTAGGTGTCTCTGGGGGTGCCCTGCCTGTCCCCTAGGTGTCCCTGGGGGTGCCCTGCCTGTCCCCTAGGTGTCGTTGGGGGTGCCCTGGGTGTCCCTGGGGGTGCCCTGCCTGTCCCCTAGGTGTCCCTGGGGGTGCCCTGGGTGTCCCTGGGGTGCCCTGGCTGTCCCCTTGGTGTCCCTGGGGGGGGCCCTGGCTGTCCCCTAGGTGTCCCTGGGGGTGTCCTGCCTGTCCCCTAGGTGTCCCTGGGGGTGCCCTGGGTGTCCCTGGGTTGCCCTGGCTGTCCCATTTGTGTCCCTGGGGGGGGCCCTGGCTGTCCCCTAGGTGTCCCTGTGGGTGCCCTGCGTGTCCCTGGGGTGCCCTGGCTGTCCCCTAGGTGTCCCTGGGGGTGCCCTGGCTGTCCCTGGGGTTCCCTGGCTGTCCCCTAGGTGTCCCTGGGGGTGCCCTGGCTGTCCCTGGGGTTCCCTGGCTGTCCCCTAGGTGTCCCTGGGGGGGCCCTGGGTGTCCCTTAGGTGTCTCTGGGGGTGTCCTGCCTTCCCCTAGGTGTCCCTGGGGGTGCCCTGGGTGTCCCTGGGGGTGCCCTGGGTGTCCCTGGGGTGCCCTGGCTGTCCCCTAGGTGTCCCTGGGGGTGCATTAGGTGTCCCTGGGGGTGCCCAGGGTGTCCCTGGGGTTCCCTGGCTGTCCCCTAGGTGTCCCTGGGGTGGCCCTGATGTCCCTGGGTTGCCCTGGCTGTCCCCTAGGTGTCCCTGCCTCGCTCGTATCCTCGACTCCGCCTCCGGCGCCATGGTGACTCCCCTCCCAGTCCGGACCATTGTGGCCTCACCCCCTCCCCTGGGGCCATCCGACCCATCCCAGTATAGACCAGTAAGGCACCGAGTGGCCACCATGGACCCCCACACGCCTGCCAGTTCATCCCAGTCCACTCTTCGTCCATCCCAGGTTTCTCTGGTCACCCTCCCAGTGCTCTCAGTCCATCCCAGTCCCGCAGGTGTTGGTGCTTGGGGCTTGATGAGCTGGTGCCTGTCCGCAACGTGGAGCGGCTCAAACGGGACCTCAGGGTGAGGGGGGCGCGGATTTAGGGGGATCCTGGGGGTCCTGAGTTGTCGTGGAGGGGGTTTTTGGGTTGTGGGGGGTCTGGGGGGAGTCCTGGGGGCTGCTTTGGGTGCTTTGGGGGGTATTCGGGAGGTTTGGGCGGCCCATTTGAGGCATCAAAGAACCTGAGGAGGGTTTTGATAGCTCCTGGAGGTGAGGCGGCCGTGGGGGTGAGCTGGCGGTCCCAGGGGGTTCCTGGCTGTCCCTCGATGTCCCTGGGGTGCCCTGGCTGTCACTTAGGTGTCCCTGGGGGTGCCCTGGCTGTCCCTAGGGTGCCCTGGCTGTCCCCTAGGTGTCCCAGGGGTGCCCTGGCTGTCACTTAGGTGTCCCTCGGGGTGCCCTGGCTGTCCCTAGGGTGCCCTGGCTGTCCCCTAGGTGTCCCTGGGGGTGCCCTGGCTGTCCCTGGGGTGCCCTGGCTGTCTCGTCAGTGTCCCTGGGGTGCCCTGGCTGTCTTGTCAGTGTCCCTGGGGGTGCCCTGGCTGTCCCCTAGGTGTCCCTGGGGGTGCCCTGCCTGTCCCTTAGGTGTCCCTGGGGGTGCCCTGGCTGTACCTAGGGTGCCCTGGCTGTGCCCTCGTTGTCCCTGGGGGTGCCCTGGCTGTCCCCTAGGTGTCCCTGGGGGTCCCCTGGGTGTCCCTGGGGGTGCCCTGGGTGTCCCTGGAGTGCCCTGGCTGTCCCCTAAATGTCCCTGGGGGTGCCTTGGCTGTCCCCTAGGTGTCCCTGGGGGTGTCCTGGCTGTCGCCTAGGTGTCCCTGGGGGTGCCCTGGCTGTCCCTGGAGTGCCCTGGCTGTCCCCTAGGTGTCCCTGGGGGGGCCCTGGCTGTCCCCTAGGTGTCCCTGGGGGTGCCCTGGCTGTCCCTAGGGTGCCCTGGCTGTCCCCTCGGTGTCCCTGGGGGTGCCCTGGGTGTCCCTGGGGTGCCCTGGCTGTCCCCAAGGTGTCCCTGTGGGTGCCCAGATTGTCCCTGGGAGTGCCCTTGCTGTCCCCTAGGGGTCTCTGGGGGGGCCCTGGCTGTCCCGTCAGTGTCCCTAGGGTTGCCCTGCCTGTCCCCTAGGTGTCCCTGGGGGTGTCCTGCCTTCCCCTAGGTGTCCCTGGGGGTGCCCTGGCTTTCCCCTCGCTGTCCCTGGGGTGCCCTGGCTGTCCCCTTGGTGGCCCTGGGGGTGCCCTGGGTGTCCCTGGGGGTGCCCTGGAGGTCCCCTAGGTGTCCCTGGGGGTGCCCTGGCTGTCCCCTAGGTGTCCCTGGGGGTGCCCTGCCTGTCCCCTAGGTGTCGTTGGGGGTGCCCTGGGTGTCCCTGGGGGTGCCCTGCCTGTCCCCTAGGTGTCCCTGGGGGTGCCCTGGGTGTCCCTGGGGTGCCCTGGCTGTCCCCTTGGTGTCCCTGGGGGGGGCCCTGGCTGTCCCCTAGGTGTCCCTGGGGGTGCCCTGCCTGTCCCCTAGGTGTCCCTGGGGGTGCCCTGGGTGTCCCTGGGTTGCCCTGGCTGTCCCCTTTGTGTCCCTGGGGGGGGCCCTGGCTGTCCCCTAGGTGTCCCTGTGGGTGCCCTGCGTGTCCCTGGGGTGCCCTGGCTGTCCCCTAGGTGTCCCTGGGGGGGCCCTGCCTGTCCCCTAGGTGTCCCTGGGGGTGCTCTGGCTGTCCCTAGGGTGCCCTGGCTGTCCGCTATGTGTCCCTGGGGGTGCCCTGGGTGTCCCTGGGGTGCCTTGGCTGTCCCCAAGGTGTCCGTGTGGGTGCCCAGAGTGTCCTTGGGAGTGCCCTGGCTGTCCCCTAGGGGTCTCTGGGGGTGCCCTGGCTGTCCCGTCAGTGTCCCTGGGGGTGCCCTGCCTGTCCCCTTGGTGTCCCTGGGGGTGTCCTGGGTGTCCCTGGAGTGCCCTGGCTGACCCCTAAATGTCCCTGTGGGTGCCCTGGCTGTCCTCTAGGTGTCCCTGGGGGTGTCCTGCCTTCCCCTAGGTGTCCCTGGGGGTGCATTAGGTGTCCCTGGGGGTGCCCTGCCTGTCCCCTTGGTGTCCCTGGGGGTGTCCTGGGTGTCCCTGGAGTGCCCTGGCTGACCCCTAAATGTCCCTGGGGGTGCCCTGGCTGTCCCCTAGGTGTCCCTGGGGGTGTCCTGCCTTCCCCTAGGTGTCCCTGGGGGTGCCCTAGGTGTCCCTGGGGGTGCCCTCGCTATCCCTGGGGTGTCCTGGCTGTCCCCTAGGTGTCCCTGGGGGTGCCCTGGCTGTCCCTGGGGTTCCCGGTCTGTCCCCTAGGTGTCCCTGGGGGGGCCCTGGGTGTCCCTGGGGGTGCAAAGGGTGTCACTGGGGTTCCCTGGCTGTCCCGTACGTGTCCCTGGGATTCCCTGGAGGTCCCCTAGGTGTCCCTGGGGGTGCCCTGAGTGTCCCTGGGCTGCCCTGGCTGTCCCCTAGGGGTCTATGGGGGTGCCCTGGCTGTCCCTTCAGTGTCCCTGGGGGTGCCCTGCCTCTCCCCTAGGTGTCACTGGGAGTGCCCTGCCTGTCCCCTAGGTGTCGTTGGGGGTGCCCTTGGTGTCCCTGGGGGTGCCCTGGCTGTCCCTGGGGGTGCCCTGGCTTTCTTTAGGGTGCCCTGGCTGTCCCCTAGGTGTCCCAGGGGGTGCCCTGGGTGTCCCTGGGGGTGCCCTGGCTGTCCCAAGGGTGCCCTGGCTGTCCCCTAGTTGTCCCTGTGGGTGCCCAGAGTGTCCCTGGGAGTGCTCTGACTGTCCCCTAGGGGTCTCTGGAGGTGCCCTGGCTGTCCCGTCAGTGTCCCTGGGGGTGCCCTGCCTGTCTCCTTGGTGTCCCTGGGGGTCCCCTGGGTGTCCCTGGGGGTGCCCTGGGTGTCCCTGGAGTGCCCTGGCTGTCCCCTAAATGTCCCTGGGGGTGCCCAGGCTGTCCCCTAGGTGTCCCTGGGGGTGTCCTGGTTGTCCCCTAGGTGTCCCTGGGGGTGCCCTGCCTGTCCCTGGGGGTGCCCTGGCTGTCCCCTAGGTGTCCCTGGGGGGGCCCTGGCTGTCCCCTAGGTGTCCCTGGGGGTGCCCTGGCTGTCCCTAGGGTGCCCTGGCTGTCCCCTCGGTGTCCCTGGGGGTGCCCTGGGTGTCCCTGGGGTGCCCTGGCTGTCCCCAAGGTGTCCCTGTGGGTGCCCAGATTGTCCCTGGGAGTGCCCTTGCTGTCCCCTAGGGGTCTCTGGGGATGCCCTGGCTGTCCCGTCAGTGTCCCTAGGGTTGCCCTGCCTGTCCCCTTGGTGTCCCTGGGGGTGTCCTGGGTGTCCCTGGAGTGCCCTGGCTGACCCCTAAATGTCCCTGGGGGTGCCCTGGCTGTCCCCTAAATGTCCCTGGGGGTGCCTTGGCTGTCCCCTAGGTGTCTCAGGGGGTGTCCTGGCTGTCCCCTAGGTGTCCCTGGGGGTGCCCTGCCTGTCCCTGGGGGTGCCCTGGCTGTCGCCTAGGTGTCCCTGGGGGGGCCCTGCCTGTCCCCTATGTGTCCCTGGGGGTGCTCTGGCTGTCCCTAGGGTGCCCTGGCTGTCCGCTAGGTGTCCCTGGGGGTGCCCTGGGTGTCCCTGGGGTGCCTTGGCTGTCCCCAAGGTGTCCGTGTGGGTGCCCAGAGTGTCCCTGGGAGTGCCCTGGCTGTCCCCTAGGGGTCTCTGGGGGTGCCCTGGCTGTCCCGTCAGTGTCCCTGGGGGTGCCCTGCCTCTCCCCTAGGTGTCACTGGGGGTGCCCTGCCTGTCCCCTAGGTGTCGTTGGGGGTGCCCTGGGTGTCCCTGGGGGTGCCCTACCTGTCCCCTAGGTGTCCCTGGGGGTGCCCTGGTTGTCCCTGTGGGGGCCCTGCCTGTCCCCTTGGTGTCCCTGGGGGTGTCCTGGGTGTCCCTGGAGTGCCCTGGCTGACCCCTAAATGTCCCTGGGGATGCCCTGGCTGTCCCCTAGGTGTCCCTGGGGGTGTCCTGCCTTCCCCTAGGTGTCCCTGGGGGTGCATTAGGTGTCCTTGGGGGTGCCCTGCCTGTCCCTTGGTGTCCCTGGGGGTGTCCTGGGTGTCCCTGGAGTGCCCTGGCTGACCCCTAAATGTCCCTGGGGGTGCCCTGGCTGTCCCCTAGGTGTCCCTGGGGGTGTCCTGCCTTCCCCTAGGTGTCCCTGGGGGTGCCCTAGGTGTCCCTGGGGGTGCCCTCGCTATCCCTGGGGTGTCCTGGCTGTCCCCTAGGTGTCCCTGGGGGTGCCCTGGCTGTCCCTGGGGTTCCCTGTCTGTCCCCTAGGTGTCCCTGGGGGGACCCTGGGTGTCCCTGGGGGTGCAAAGGGTGTCACTGGGTTTCCCTGGCTGTCCCGTACGTGTCCCTGGGATTCCCTGGAGGTCCCCTAGGTGTCCCTGGGGGTGCCCTGAGTGTCCCTGGGCTGCCCTGGCTGTCCCCTAGGGGTCTATGGGGGTGCCCTGGCTGTCCCTTCAGTGTCCCTGGGGGTGCCCTGCCTCTCCCCTAGGTGTCACTGGGGGTGCCCTGCCTGTCCCCTAGGTGTCGTTGGGGGTGCCCTTGGTGTCCCTGGGGGTGCCCTGGCTGTCTTTAGGGTGCCCTGGCTGTCCCCGAGGTGTCCCAGGGGGTGCCCTGGGTGTCCCTGGGGGTGCCCTGGCTGTCCCAAGGGTGCCCTGGCTGTGTCCTAGTTGTCCCTGTGGGTGCCCAGAGTGTCCCTGGGAGTGCTCTGACTGTCCCCTAGGGGTCTCTGGGGGTGCCCTGGGTGTCCCGTCAGTGTCCCTGGGGGTGCCCTGCCTGTCTCCTTGGTGTCCCTGGGGGTCCCCTGGGTGTCCCTGGGGGTGCCCTGGGTGTCCCTGGAGTGCCCTGGCTGTCCCCTTAATGTCCCTGGGGGTGCCCAGGCTGTCCCCTAGGTGTCCCTGGGGGTGTCCTGGTTGTCCCCTAGGTGTCCCTGGGGGTGCCCTGCCTGTCCCTGGGGGTGCCCTGGCTGTCCCCTAGGTGTCCCTGGGGGGGCCCTGGCGGTCCACTAGGTGTCCCTGGGGGTGCCCTGGCTGTCCCTAGGGTGCCCTGGCTGTCCCCTCCGTGTCCCTGGGAGTGCCCTGGGTGTCCCTGGGGTGCCCTGGCTGTCCTCAAGGTGTCCCTGTGGGTGCCCAGATTGTCCCTGGGAGTGCCCTTGCTGTCCCCTAGGGGTCTCTGGGGGTGCCCTGGCTGTCCCGTCAGTGTCCCTAGGGTTGCCCTGCCTGTCCCCTTGGTGTCCCTGGGGGTGTCCTGGGTGTCCCTGGAGTGCCCTGGCTGACCCCTAAATGTCCCTGGGGGTGCCCTGGCTGTCCCCTAGGTGTCCCTGGGGGTGTCCTGCCTTCCCCTAGGTGTCTCTGGGGGTGCCCTGCCTGTCCCCTAGGTGTCCCTGGGGGTGCCCTGCCTGTCCCCTAGGTGTCGTTGGGGGTGCCCTGGGTGTCCCTGGGGGTGCCCTGCCTGTCCCCTAGGTGTCCCTGGGGGGCCTTTCCTGTAACCTAGGTGTCCCTGGGGTGCCCTGCCTGTCCCCTAGGTGTCGTTGGGGGTGCCCTGGGTGTCCCTGGGGTGCCCTGGCTGTCCCCTAGGTGTCCCTGGGGGTGCCCTGGGTGTCCCTGGGGGTGCCCTGGCTATCCCCTAGGTGTCCCTGGGGGTGCCCTGGGTGTCCGTGGAGTGCCCTGGCTGTCCCCTAAATGTCCCTGGGGGTGCCCTGGCTGTCCCTGGGGTGTCCCTGGGGGGGGCCCTGGCTGTCCCCTAGGTGTCCCTGGGGGTGCCCTGCGTGTCCCTGGGGTGCCCTGGCTGTCCCCTAGGTGTCCCTGGGGGTGCCCTGGCTGTCTCTGGGGTTCCCTGGCTGTCCCCTAGTTGTCCCTGGGGGTGCCCTGGCTGTCCCTGGGGTTCCCTGGCTGTCCCCTAGGTGTCCCTGGGGGGGCCCTGGGTGTCCCTGGGCGTGCAAAGGGTGTCACTGGGGTTCCCTGGCTGTCCCGTACGTGTCCCTGGGATTCCCTGGAGGTCCCCTAGGTGTCCCTGGGGGTGCCCTGAGCGTCCCTGGGCTGCCCTGGCTGTCCCCTAGGTGTCCCTGGGGGTGCCCTGCCTCTCCCCTAGGTGTCGTTGGGGGTGCCCTGGGTGTCCCTGGGGGTGCCCTACCTGTCCCCTAGGTGTCCCTGGGGGTGCCCTGGGTGTCTTTGTGGGGGCCCTGGCTGTCCTCTAGGTGTCCCTGGGGGTGCCCTGGCTGTCCCTGGGGGTGCCCTGGCTGTCTTTAGGGTGCCCTGGCTGTCCCCTTGGTGTCCCTGGGGGTGCCCTGGGTGTCCCTGGGGGTGCCCTGGCTGTCCCAAGGGTGCCCTGGCTGTCCCCTTGGTGTCCCTGGGGGTGCCCTGGGTGTCCCTGGGAGTGCCCTGACTGTCCCCTAGGGGTCTCTGGGGGTGCCCTGGCTGTCCCGTCAGTGTCCCTGGGGGTGCCCTGCCTGTCTCCTTGGTGTCCCTGGCTGTCCCCTAAATGTCCCTGGGGGTGCCCTGGCTGTCCCCTAGGTGTCCCTGGGGGTGTCCTGGTTGTCCCCAGGTGTCCCTGGGGGTGCCCTGCCTGTCCCTGGGGGTGCCCTGGCTGTCCCCTAGGTGTCCCTGGGGGGGCCCTGGCTGTCCCCTAGGTGTCCCTGGGGGTGCCCTGGCTGTCCCTAGGGTGCCCTAGCTGTCCCCTAGGGGTCTCTGGGGGTGCCCTGGCTGTCCCGTCAGTGTCCCTGGGGGTGTCCTGCCTGTCCCCTAGGTGTCCCTGGGGGTGCCCTGGCTGTCCCTGGGGTTCCCTGGCTGTCCCCTAAGTGTCCCTGGGGGGGCCCTGGGTGTCCCTGGGGGTGCCCTGGCTGTCCCCTAGGTGTCCCTGGGGGGGCCCTGGCTGTCCCCTAGGTGTCCCTGGGGGTGCCCTGGCTGTCCCTAGGGTGCCCTGGCTGTCCCCTAGGTGTCCCTGGGTGTGCCCTGGGTTTCCCTGGGGTGCCCTGGCTGTCCCCAAGGTGTCCGTGTGGGTGCCCAGAGTGTCCCTGGGAGTGCCCTGGCTGTCCCCTAGGGGTCTCTGGGGGTGCCCTGGCTGTCCCGTCAGTGTCCCTGGGGGTGCCCTGCCTGTCCCCTTGGTGTCCCTGGGGGTGTCCTGGGTGTCCCTGGAGTGCCCTGGCTGACCCCTAAATGTCCCTGGGGGTGCCCTGGCTGTCCCCTAGGTGTCCCTGGGGGTGTCCTGCCTTCCCCTAGGTGTCCCTGGGGGTGCCCTGGGTGTCCCTGGGGGTGCCCTGGGTGTCCCTGGGGTGCCCTGGCTGTCCCCAAGGTGTCCCTGTGGGTGCCCAGAGTGTCCCTGCGAGTGCCCTGGCTGTCCCCTAGGTGTCCCTGGGGGTGCATTAGGTGTCACTGGGGGTGCCCAGGGTGTCCCTGGGGTTCCCTGGCTGTCCCCTAGGTGTCCCTGGGGTGGCCCTGATGTCCCTGGGTTGCCCTGGCTGTCCCCTAGGTGTCCCTGCCTCGCTCGTATCCTCGACTCCGCCTCCGGCGCCATGGTGACTCCCCATCCCAGTCTGGACCATTGTGGCCTCACCCCCTCCCCTGGGGCCATCCGACCCATCCCAGTATAGACCAGTAAGGCACCGAGTGGCCACCATGGACCCCCACACGCCTGCCAGTTCATCCCAGTTCATCCCAGTCCACTCTTCGTCCATCCCAGGTTTCTCTGGTCACCCTCCCAGTGCTCTCAGTCCATCCCAGTCCCGCAGGTGTTGGTGCTTGGGGCTTGATGAGCTGGTGCCTGTCCGCAACGTGGAGCGGCTCAAACGGGACCTCAGGGTGAGGGGGGCGCGGATTTGGGGGGATCCAGGGGGTCCTGAGTTGTCGTGGAGGGGGTTTTTGGGTTGTGGGGGGTCTGGGGGGAGTCCTGGGGGCTGCTTTGGGTGCTTTGGGGGGTATTCGGGAGGTTTGGGTGGCCCATTTGAAGCATCAAAGAACCTGAGGAGGGTTTTGATAGCTCCTGGAGGTGGAGGCGGCCGTGGGGGTGAGCTGGCTGTCCCAGGGGGTTCCTGGCTGTCCCTCGATGTCCCTGGGGTGCCCTGGCTGTCCCCTAGGTGTCCCTGGGGGTGCCCTGGATGTCCCTAGGTGTCCCTGGGGGTGCCCTGGGTGTCCCTGGGGATGCCCTTGGGGTACCCTGGCTGTCCCTGGAGGTGCCCTGCCTGTCCCCTAGGTGTCCCTGGGGTGCCCTGGCTGTCTTGTCAGTGTCCCTGGGGGTGCCTTGGCTCTCCCTAGGTGTCCCTGGGGGTCTCCTTGGTGTCCCTGGGGGTGCCCAGGGCGTCCCGTAGGTGTCCCTGGGGGTACCCAGGGTGTCCCTGGGGACGCCCTGGAGGTCGCCTAGGTGTCCCTGGGGGTCCCCTTGGTGTCCCTGGGGGTGCCCTGGCTGTCCCTAGGGTGCCCTGGCTGTGCCCTCAGTGTCTCTGGGGGTGCCCTAGGTGTCCATGGGGGTGCCCTGGGTGTCCCTGGGCTGCCCTGGCTGTCCCCTAGGTGTCCCTGGGGGTGCCCTGGGTGTCCCTGGGGGTGCACAGGGTGTCACTGGGGTTCCCTGGCTGTCCCGTACGTGTCCCTGGGGGTGCCCTGGAGGTCCCCTAGGTGTCCCTGGGGCTGCCCTGGGTGTCCCTGGGGTGCTCTGGCTGTCCCCTAGGTGTCCCTGGGGGTGCCCTGGATGTCCCTGGGGGGTCCTGGCTGTCCTCTAGGTGTCCCTGGGGGTGCCCTCCCTGTTCCTCTGGGTGCCCTGGCTGTCACCTAGGTGGCCCTGGGGTGCACTGGCTGTCCCCTAGGTGTCCCTGGGGGTGCCCTGGCTGTCCCTGGGGGAGCCCTGGCTGTCCCTGGGGGTGCCCTTGCTGTCCCCTTCGTGTCCCTGGGGGTGCCCTGCCTGTCCCTAAGGGTGGCCTTGCTGTCCCCTTCGTGTCCCTGGGGGTGCCCTGGCTTTCCCCTCGGTGTCCCTGGGGGTGCCCTGCCTGTCCCCTAGGTGTCCCTGGGGGTGCCCTGGGTGTCCCTGGGGTGCCCTGGCTGTCACTTAGGTGTCCCTGGGGTGCCCTGGGTGTCTCTGGGGATGCCCTGGCTGTCCCCTAGGTGTCCCTGGGGGTGCCCTCGGTGTCCCTGGGGGGGCCCTGCCTGTCCCCTAGGGGTCTCTGGGGGTGTCCTGCCTGTTCCCTAGGTGTCCCTGGGGGTGCCCTGGCTGTGCCCTCGGTGTCCCTGAGGGTGCCCTGGCTGTCCCTAGGGTGCCCTGGCTGTCCACTTGGTGTCCCTGGGGGTGCCCTGGGTGTCCCTGGGGTGCCCTGGCTGTCCCCAAGGTGTCCCTGTGGGTGCCCAGGGTGTCCCTGCGAGTTCCCTGGCTGTCCCCTAAATGTCCCTGGGTGTGCCCTGGCTGTCCCCTAGGTGTCCATGGGGGTGCCCTGGGTGTCCCTGGGGTTCCCTGGCTGTCCCCTAGGTGTCCATGGGGGTGCCCTGGATGTCCCTGGGGGTGCACTGGGTGTCACTGGGGTTCCCTGGCTGTCCCGTACCTGTCCCTGGGGTTCCCTGGAGGTCCCCTAGGTGTCCCTGGGGGTGCCCTGGGTGTCCCTGGGGGTGCCCTGGCTGTCCCCTAGGTGTGCCTGTGGGTGCCCTGGCTGTCCTTGGGGTGCTCTGGCTGTACCCTTGGTGTCCCTGGGGGTGCCCTGGGTGTCCCCTCGGTGTCCCTGGGGGTGCCCTGCCTGTCCCCTAGGTGTCCCTGGGGGTCCCTGGCTGTCCCCTAGGTGTCCCTGGGGGGCCTTTCCTGTCACCTAGGTGTCCCTGGGGTGCCTTGCCTGTCCCCTAGGTGTCCCTGGGAGTGCCCTGGGTGTCCCTGGGAGTGCCCTGGCTGTCCCCTAGGTGTCCCTGGGGGTGCCCTGGGTGTCACTGGGGGTACCCTGGCTGTCCCCTAGGTGTCCCTGGGGGTGCCCTGGGTGTCCCCTAAATGCCCCTGGGGGTGCCCTGGCTGTCCCTGGGGTGTCCTGCCTTCCCCTAGGTGTCCCTGGGGGTGCCCTGCCTGTCCCCTAGGTGTCCCTGGGGGTGCCCTGCCTGTCCCCTAGGTGTCGTTGGGGGTGCCCTCGGTGTCCCTGGGGGTGCCCTGCCTGTCCCCTAGGTGTCACTTGGGGTGCCCTGCGTGTCCCTGGGGTGCCCTGGCTGTCCCCTTGGTGTCCTTGGGGGGGGCCCTGGCTGTCCCCTAGGTGTTCCTGGGGGTGCCCTGCCTGTCCCCTAGGTGTCCCTGGGGGTGCCCTGGGTGTCCCTGGGGTGCCCTGGCTGTCCCCTTGGTGTCCCTGGGGGGGGCCCTGGCTGTCCCCTAGGTGTCCCTGGGAGTGCCCTGCGTGTCCCTGGGGTGCCCTGGCTGTCCCCTAGGTGTCCCTTGGGAGGCCCTGGGTGTCCCTGGGGGTGCAAAGGGTGTCACTGGGGTTCCCTGGCTGTCCCGTACGTGTCCCTGGGATTCCCTGGAAGTCCCCTAGGTGTCCCTGGGGGTGCCCTGAGTGTCCCTGGGCTGCCCTGGCTGTCCCCTAGGGGTCTATGGGGGTGCCCTGGCTGTCCCTTCAGTGTCCCTGGGGGTGCCCTGCGTGTCCCCTAGGTGTCCCTGGGGGTGCCCTGCCTGTCCCCTTGGTGTCGTTGGGGGTGCCCTGGGTGTCCCTGTGGGGGCCCTGGGTGTGCCCTAGGTGTCCCTGGGGGTGCCCTGGCTGTCCCTAGGGTGCCCTGGCTGTGCCCTTTGTGTCGCTGGGGGTCCCCTGGGTGTCCCTGGGGGTGCCCTGGGTGTCCCTGGAGTGCCCTGGCTGTCCCCTAAATGTCCCTGGGGGTGCCCTGGCTGTCCCCTAGGTGTCCCTGGGGGTGTCCTGGTTGTCCCCTAGGTGTCCCTGGGGGTGCCCTGCCTGTCCCTGGGGGTGCCTTGGCTGTCCCCTAGGTGTCCCTGGGGGGGCCCTGGCTGTCCCCTAGGTGTCCCTGGGGGTGCCCTGGCTGTCCCTAGGGTGCCCTGGCTGTCCCCTAGGTGTCCCTGGGGGTGCCCTGGGTGTCCCTGCGGTGACCTGGCTGTCCCCAAGGTGTCCCTGTGGGTGCCCAGAGTGTCCCTGGGAGTGCCCTGGCTGTCCCCTAGGGGTCTCTGGGGGTGCCCTGGCTATCCCCTTGGTGTCCCTGGGGGTGTCCTGGGTGTCCCTGGCGTGCCCTGGCTGACCCCTAAATGTCCCTGGGGGTGCCCTGGCTGTCCCCTAGGTGTCCCTGGGGGTGTCCTGCCTTCCCCTAGGTGTCCCTGGGGGTGCCCTGGCTTTCCCCTCGCTGTCCCTGGGGTGCCCTGGCTGTCCCCTTGGTGGCCCTGGGGGTGCCCTGGGTGTCCCTGGAGGTGCCCTGGGGGTGCCCTAGGTGTCCCTGGCGGTGCCCTGGCTGTCCCTGGGGTGTCCTACCTTCCCCTAGGTGTCCCTGGGGGTGCCCTGCCTGTCTCCTAGGTGTCCCTGGGGGTGACCTGCCTGTCCCCTAGGTGTCGTTGGGGGTGCCCTGGGTGTCCCTGGGGGTCCCCTGGGTGTCCCTGGGGGTGCCCTGGGTGTCCCTGGAGTGCCCTGGCTGTCCCCTAAATGTCCCTGGGGGTGCCCTGGCTGTCCCCTAGGTGTCCCTGGGGGTGTCCTGGTTGTCCCCTAGGTGTCCCTGGGGGTGCCCTGCCTGTCCCTGGGGGTGCCCTGGCTGTCCCCTAGGTGTCCCTGGGGGGGCCCTGGCTGTCCCCTAGGTGTCCCTGGGGGTGCCCTGGCTGTCCCTAGGGTGCCCTGGCTGTCCCCTAAGTGTCCCTGGGGGTGCCCTGGGTGTCCCTGCAGTGCCCTGGCTGTCCCCTTGGTGTCCCTGGGGGGGGCCCTGGCTGTCCCCTAGGTGTTCCTGGGGGTGCCCTGCCTGTCCCCTAGGTGTCCCTGGGGGTGCCCTGGGTGTCCCTGGGGTGCCCTGGCTGTCCCCTTGGTGTCCCTGGGGGGGGCCCTGGCTGTCCCCTAGGTGTCCCTGGGGGTGCCCTGCGTGTCCCTGGGGTGCCCTGGCTGTCCCCTAGGTGTCCATGGGGGTGCCCTGGCTGTCCCTGGGGTTCCCTGGCTGTCCCCTAGGTGTCCCTGGTGGTGCCCTGGCTGTCCCTCGGGTTCCCTGGCTGTCCCCTAGGTGTCCCTTGGGGGGCCCTGGGCGTCCCTGGGGGTGCAAAGGGTGTCACTGGGGTTCCCTGGCTGTCCCGTACGTGTCCCTGGGATTCCCTGGAAGTCCCCTAGGTGTCCCTGGGGGTGCCCTGAGTGTTCCTGGGCTGCCCTGGCTGTCCCCTAGGGGTCTATGGGGGTGCCCTGGCTGTCCCTTCAGTGTCCCTGGGGGTGCCCTGCGTGTCCCCTAGGTGTCCCTGGGGGTGCCCTGCCTGTCCCCTTGGTGTCGTTGGGGGTGCCCTGGGTGTCCCTGGGGGTGCCCTACCTGTCCCCTAGGTGTCCCTGGGGGTGCCCTGGGTGTCCCTGTGGGGGCCCTGGCTGTGCCCTCGGTGTCCCTGAGGGTGCCCTGGCTGTGCCCTAGGTGTCCCTGGGGGTGCCCTGGCTGTCCCTAGGGTGCCCTGGCTGTGCCCTTTGTGTCCCTGGGGGTCCCCTGGGTGTCCCTGGGGGTGCCCTGGGTGTCCCTGAAGTGCCCTGGCTGTCCCCTAAATGTCCCTGGGGGTGCCCTGGCTGTCCCCTTGGTGTCGTTGGGGGTGCCCTGGGTGTCCCTGGGGGTGCCCTGGGTGTCCCTGGGGTGCCCTGGCTGTCCCCTTGGTGTCCCTGGGGGGGGCCCTGGCTGTCCCCTAGGTGTCCCTGGGGGTGCCCTGCCTGTCCCCTAGGTGTCCCTGGGGGTGCCCTGGGTGTCCCTGGGTTGCCCTGGCTGTCCCCTTGGTGTCCCTGGGGGGGGCCTTGGCTGTCCCCTAGGTGTCCCTGTGGGTGCCCTGCGTGTCCCTGGGGTGCCCTGGCTGTCCCCTAGGTGTCCCTGGGGGTGCCCTGGCTGTCCCTGGGGTTCCCTGGCTGTCCCCTAGGTGTCCCTGGGGGTGCCCTGGCTGTCCCTGGGGTTCCCTGGCTGTCCCCTAGGTGTCCCTGGGGGGGCCCTGGGTGTCCCTGAGGGTGCACAGGGTGTCACTGGGCTGCCCTGGCTGTGCCCTTGGTGTCCCTGGGGGTGCCCTGGCTGTCCCTAGGGTGCCCTGGCTGTCCCCTAGGTGTCCCTGGGGGGGGCCCTGGCTGTCCCCTAGGTGTCCCTGGGAGTGCCTTGCGTGTCCCTGAGGTGCCCTGGCTGTCCCCTAGGTGTCCCTGGGGGTGCCCTGGCTGTCCCTTGGGTTCCCTGGCTGTCCCCTTTGTGTCCCTGGGGGTGCCCTGGGTGTCCCTGGAGTGCCCTGGCTGTCCCCTAAATGTCCCTGGGGGTGCCCTGGCTGTCCCCTAGGTGTCCCTTGGGGGGCCCTGGGTGTCCCTGGGGGTGCAAAGGGTGTCACTGGGGTTCCCTGGCTGTCCCGTTTGTGTCCCTGGGATTCCCTGGAAGTCCCCTAGGTGTCCCTGGGGGTGCCCTGAGTGTCCCTGGGCTGCCCTGGCTGTCCCCTAGGGGTCTATGGGGGTGCCCTGGCTGTCCCTTCAGTGTCCCTGGGGGTGCCCTGCGTGTCCCCTAGGTGTCCCTGGGGGTGCCCTACCTGTCCCCTAGGTGTCCCTGGGGGTGCCCTGGGTGTCCCTGTGGGGACGCTGGCTGTGCCCTCGGTGTCCCTGAGGGTGCCCTGGCTGTGCCCTAGGTGTCCCTGGGGGTGCCCTGGCTGTCCCTAGGGTGCCCTGGCTGTGCCCTTGGTGTCCCTGGGGGTGCCCTGGCTGTCCCTAGGGTGCCCTGGCTGTCCCCTAGGTGTCCCTGGGGGTGCCCTGGTGTCCCTCGGGGTACCCTGGCTGTCCCCTAGGTGTCCCTGGGGGTGCCCTGGCAGTCCCTGGAGTGCCCTGGCTGTCCCCTAGGGGTCTCCGGGGGTGCCGTGGCTGTCCCGTCAGTGTCCCTGGGGGTGCCCTGCCTGTCCCCTTGGTGTCCCTGGGGGTGTCCTGGGTGTCCCTGGAGTGCCCTGGCTGTCCCTGGGGTGTCCTGCCTTCCCCTAGGTGTCCCTGGGGGTGCCCTGCTTGTCCCCTAGGTGTCCCTGGGGGTGACCTGCCTGTCCCCTAGGTGTCGTTAGGGGTGCCCTGGGTGTCTCTGGGGGTGCCCTGGGTGTCCCTGGGGTGCCCTGGCTGTCCCCTTGGTGTCCCTGGGGGTGCCCTCTGTGTCCCTGGGGGTGCCCTGGCTGTCCCAAGGGTGCCCTGGCTGTCCCCTAGGTGTCCCTGGGTGTGCCCGGGGTGTCCCTGGGGGTGCACAGGGTGTCCCTGGGGTTCCCTGGCTGTCCCCTAGGTGTCCCTTTGGGGGCCCTGGCTGTCCGCTAGGTGTCCCTGGGGGTGCCCTGGCTGTCCCTAGGGTGCCCTGGGGGCGCCCAAGGTGTCCCTGGGGGTGCCCTGGCTGTCCCTGGGGGTGCCCTGGCTGTCCCTGGGGTGCCCTGGTTGTCCCTTTGGTGGCCCTGGGGGTGCCCTGGGTGTCCCTAGGGGTGCCCTGGAGGTCCCCTTGGTGTCCCTGGGGGTGCCCTGTCTGTCTCTGGGGTGCCCTGGCTGTCCCCAAGGTGTCCCTGGGGGTGCCCTGGCTGTCCCCTTGGTATCCCTGGGGGTGCCCAGGCTGTCCGTGGAGTGCCCTGACTGTCCCCTAGGTGTCCCTGGGGGGGGCCCTGGCTGTCCCTGGAGTGCCCTGGCTGTCCCCTCGGTATCCCTTGGGGTGCCCTGACTGTCCCTGGGGTGCCCAGGGGGTGCCCTGGCTGTCCCCAAGGTGTCCCTGGGGTTGCCTTCCCTGTCCCCTAGGTGTCCCTGGGGTGCCCTGGCTGTCCCCTCGGTATTCCTGGGGGTGCCCAGGGTGTCCCTGGGAGTGCCCTGGCTGTCCCCTAGGTGTCCCTGGGGGTGCCCTGGGTGTCACTGGGGTGCCCTGGCTGTCCTTTAGGTGTCCCTGGGGGTGCCCTGGCTGTCCCCTTCGTGTCTTGGGGGTGCCCTGGCTGTCCCCTACGTGTCCCTGGGGGTGCCCAGGGTGTCCCTGGGGGTGCCCTTGCTGTCCCGTAGGTGTCCCTGGGGGTGCCCTGGGTGTCCCTGGGGTGCCCTGGCTGTCCCCTAGGTGTCCCTGGGGGTGTCCTGGCTGTCCCCTTGGTGTCCCTGGGGTGCCCTGGCTGTCCCCTAGGTGTCCCTGGGGGTGCCCTGGCTGTCCCCTAGGTGTCCCTGGGGGAGCCCTGGCTGTCTCCTGGGTGTCCCTGGGGGTGCCCTGGGTGTCCCTGGGGTGCCCTGGCTGTCCCCTAGGTGTCCCTGGGGGTCCCCTTGGTGTCCCTGGGGGTGCCCAGGGTGTCCCTTAGGTGTCCCTGGGGTTCCCTGGCTGTCCCCTGGCTGTCCCTGGGGGTGCCCTGAGTGTCCCTGGGCTGTCCTGGCTGTCCCCTAGGTGTCCCTGGGGGGGCCCTGGCAGTCCCCGTGGTGTCCCTGGGGGTGCCCTGGGTGTCCCTGGGGGTGCAAAGGGTGTCATAGGGTTCCCTGGCTGTCCCGTACGTGTCCCTGGGGGTGCCCTGGAGGTCCCCTAGGTGTCCCTGGGGGTGCCCTCGCTATCCCTGGGGTGCCCTGCCTGTCCCCTAGGTGTCGCTGGGGGTCCCCTTGGTGTCCCTGGGGGTGCCCAGGGTGTCCCTTAGGTGTCCCTGGGGGTGCCCTTGCTTTCCCCTAGCTTTCCCTGGGGGTGCCCTGGCTGTCCCTGGGGTGCTCTGGATGTCACCTTGGTGTCCCTGGGGGTGCCCTGGCTGTCCCTAGGGTGCCCTGGCTGTCCCCTAGGTGTCCCTGGCTGTGCCCTCGGTGTCTCTGGGGGTGCCCTGCGTGTCCCCTACCTGTCTCTGGGGGTGCCCTGGCTGTCCCTAGGGTGCCCTGGCTGTTCCCTCGGTGTCCCTGGGGGTTGCCTGCCTGTCCCCTAGGTGTCCTGGGGGTGCCCTGGCTGTCCCTAGGGTGCCCTGGCTGTCCCCTAGGAGTCCCTGGGGGGGCCCTGGGTGTCACTTGGGGTGCCCAGGGTGTCCCTGGGGTTCCCTGGCTGTCCCATAGGTGTCCCTGGGGGTGCCCTGGATGTCCCTGCAGGTGCAGAGGGTGTCACTGGGGTTCCCTGGCTGTCCCGTACCTGTCCCTATGGTTCCCTGGAGGTCCCCTAGGCGGCCCTGGGGGTGCCCTGGGTGTCCCTGGAGTGCCCTGGCTGTCCCCTACATGTCCCTGGGGGTGCCCTGGCCGTCCCCTAGGTGTCCCTGGGGTGCCCTGGGTGTCCCTGGGGGTGCCCTGGCTGTCTCCTAGGTGTCCCTGGGGGTGCCCTGGGTGTCCCTGGGGGTGCCCTGGCCGTCCCCTAGGTGTCCCTGGGGGTGCCCTGAGTGTCCCTGGGCTGCCCTGGCTGTCCCCTAGGGGTCTATGGGGGTGCCCTGGCTGTCCCTTCAGTGTCCCTGGGGGTGCCCTGCGTGTCCCCTAGGTGTCCCTGGGGGTGCCCTACCTGTCCCCTAGGTGTCCCTGGGGGTGCCCTGGGTGTCCCTGTGGGGGCGCTGGCTGTGCCCTCGGTGTCCCTGAGGGTGCCCTGGCTGTGCCCTAGGTGTCCCTGGGGGTGCCCTGGCTGTCCCTAGGGTGCCCTGGCTGTGCCCTTGGTGTCCCTGGGGGTGCCCTGGCTGTCCCTAGGGTGCCCTGGCTGTCCCCTAGGTGTCCCTGGGGGTGCCCTGGTGTCCCTCGGGGTACCCTGGCTGTCCCCTAGGTGTCCCTGGGGGTGCCCTGGCAGTCCCTGGAGTGCCCTGGCTGTCCCCTAGGGGTCTCCGGGGGTGCCGTGGCTGTCCCGTCAGTGTCCCTGGGGGTGCCCTGCCTGTCCCCTTGGTGTCCCTGGGGGTGTCCTGGGTGTCCCTGGAGTGCCCTGGCTGTCCCTGGGGTGTCCTGCCTTCCCCTAGGTGTCCCTGGGGGTGCCCTGCTTGTCCCCTAGGTGTCCCTGGGGGTGACCTGCCTGTCCCCTAGGTGTCGTTAGGGGTGCCCTGGGTGTCTCTGGGGGTGCCCTGGGTGTCCCTGGGGTGCCCTGGCTGTCCCCTTGGTGTCCCTGGGGGTGCCCTCTGTGTCCCTGGGGGTGCCCTGGCTGTCCCAAGGGTGCCCTGGCTGTCCCCTAGGTGTCCCTGGGTGTGCCCGGGGTGTCCCTGGGGGTGCACAGGGTGTCCCTGGGGTTCCCTGGCTGTCCCCTAGGTGTCCCTTTGGGGGCCCTGGCTGTCCGCTAGGTGTCCCTGGGGGTGCCCTGGCTGTCCCTAGGGTGCCCTGGGGGCGCCCAAGGTGTCCCTGGGGGTGCCCTGGCTGTCCCTGGGGGTGCCCTGGCTGTCCCTGGGGTGCCCTGGTTGTCCCCTTGGTGGCCCTGGGGGTGCCCTGGGTGTCCCTAGGGGTGCCCTGGAGGTCCCCTTGGTGTCCCTGGGGGTGCCCTGTCTGTCTCTGGGGTGCCGCTGTCCCCAAGGTGTCCCTGGGGGTGCCCTGGCTGTCCCCTTGGTATCCCTGGGGGTGCCCAGGCTGTCCGTGGAGTGCCCTGACTGTCCCCTAGGTGTCCCTGGGGGGGGCCCTGGCTGTCCCTGGAGTGCCCTGGCTGTCCCCTCGGTATCCCTTGGGGTGCCCTGACTGTCCCTGGGGTGCCCAGGGGGTGCCCTGGCTGTCCCCAAGGTGTCCCTGGGGTTGCCTTCCCTGTCCCCTAGGTGTCCCTGGGGTGCCCTGGCTGTCCCCTCGGTATTCCTGGGGGTGCCCAGGGTGTCCCTGGGAGTGCCCTGGCTGTCCCCTAGGTGTCCCTGGGGGTGCCCTGGGTGTCACTGGGGTGCCCTGGCTGTCCTTTAGGTGTCCCTGGGGGTGCCCTGGCTGTCCCCTTCGTGTCTTGGGGGTGCCCTGGCTGTCCCCTACGTGTCCCTGGGGGTGCCCAGGGTGTCCCTGGGGGTGCCCTTGCTGTCCCGTAGGTGTCCCTGGGGGTGCCCTGGGTGTCCCTGGGGTGCCCTGGCTGTCCCCTAGGTGTCCCTGGGGGTGTCCTGGCTGTCCCCTTGGTGTCCCTGGGGTGCCCTGGCTGTCCCCTAGGTGTCCCTGGGGGTGCCCTGGCTGTCCCCTAGGTGTCCCTGGGGGAGCCCTGGCTGTCTCCTGGGTGTCCCTGGGGGTGCCCTGGGTGTCCCTGGGGTGCCCTGGCTGTCCCCTAGGTGTCCCTGGGGGTCCCCTTGGTGTCCCTGGGGGTGCCCAGGGTGTCCCTTAGGTGTCCCTGGGGTTCCCTGGCTGTCCCCTGGCTGTCCCTGGGGGTGCCCTGAGTGTCCCTGGGCTGTCCTGGCTGTCCCCTAGGTGTCCCTGGGGGGGCCCTGGCAGTCCCCGTGGTGTCCCTGGGGGTGCCCTCGCTATCCCTGGGGTGCCCTGCCTGTCCCCTAGGTGTCGCTGGGGGTCCCCTTGGTGTCCCTGGGGGTGCCCAGGGTGTCCCTTAGGTGTCCCTGGGGGTGCCCTTGCTTTCCCTAGCTTTCCCTGGGGGTGCCCTGGCTGTCCCTGGGGTGCTCTGGATGTCACCTTGGTGTCCCTGGGGGTGCCCTGGCTGTCCCTAGGGTGCCCTGGCTGTCCCCTAGGTGTCCCTGGCTGTGCCCTCGGTGTCTCTGGGGGTGCCCTGCGTGTCCCCTACCTGTCTCTGGGGGTGCCCTGGCTGTCCCTAGGGTGCCCTGGCTGTTCCCTCGGTGTCCCTGGGGGTTGCCTGCCTGTCCCCTAGGTGTCCTGGGGGTGCCCTGGCTGTCCCTAGGGTGCCCTGGCTGTCCCCTAGGAGTCCCTGGGGGGGCCCTGGGTGTCACTTGGGGTGCCCAGGGTGTCCCTGGGGTTCCCTGGCTGTCCCATAGGTGTCCCTGGGGGTGCCCTGGATGTCCCTGCAGGTGCAGAGGGTGTCACTGGGGTTCCCTGGCTGTCCCGTACCTGTCCCTATGGTTCCCTGGAGGTCCCCTAGGCGGCCCTGGGGGTGCCCTGGGTGTCCCTGGAGTGCCCTGGCTGTCCCCTACATGTCCCTGGGGGTGCCCTGGCCGTCCCCTAGGTGTCCCTGGGGGTGCCCTGGGTGTCCCTGGGGGTGCCCTGGCTGTCTCCTAGGTGTTCCTGGGGGTGCCCTGGGTGTCCCTGGGGGTGCCCTGGCCGTCCCCTAGGTGTCCCTGGGGGTGCCCTGGGTGTCCCTGGGGGTGTCCTGCCTTCCCCTCGGTGTCCCTAGGGGTGCCCTGCCTGTCTCCTAGGTGTCCCTGGGGGTGCCTTGCGTGTCCCTGGGGTGCCCTGGCTGTCCCCAAGGTGTCCCTGTGGGTGCCCAGAGTGTCCCTGGGAGTGCCCTGGCTGTCCCCTAGGGGTCTCTGGTGGTGCCCTGGCTGTCCCGTCAGTGTCTCTGGGGGTGCCCTGCCTGTCACCTAGGTGTCCCTGGGGGTGCCCTGGGTGTCCCTGGGGTGCCCTGGCTGTCCCCTTGGTGTCCCCGGTGGTGCCCTGTGGGTCCCTGGGGTGCCCTGGGGGTGCTCTGGTGTCCCTGGGGGTGCCCTGGCTGTCCCCTAGGTGTCCCTGTGGGTGCCCTGGCTGTCCCTGGAGTGCCCTGGCTGTCCCCTAGGTGTCCCTCTGGGGGCCCTGGCTGTCCCCTAGGTGTCCCTGGGGGTGCCCTTCCTGTCCTCTAGGTGTCCCTGGGGGTTCCCTGGCTGTCCCTCGGGTTCCCTGGCTGTCCCCTAGGTGTCCCTGGGGGTGCCCAGGCTGTCCCTGTGGTTCCCTAGGTGTCCCCTAGGTGTCCCTGGGGGGGCCCTGGGTGTCCCTCGGGGTGCACAGGGTGTCACTGGGGTTCCCTGGCTGTCCCGTACGTGTCCCTGGGGTTCCCTGGAGGTCCGCTAGGTTTCCCTGGGGGTGCCGGGAGTGTCCCTGGGCTGCCCTGGCTGTCCCCTATGTGTCCCTGGGGGTCCCCTTGGTGTCCCTGGGGGTGCCCAGGGTGTCCCTTAGGTGTCCCTGGGGGTGCCCTTGCTGTCCCCTTGGTGTCCCTGGTGGTGCTCTGGCTGTGCCCTCGGTGTCCCTGGGGGTGCCCTGGCTGTCCCTAGGGTGCACTGTCTGTGCCCTTGGTGTCCCTGGGGGTGCCCTGGCGGTCCCTAGGGTGCCCTGGCTGTCCCCTAGGTGTCCCTGGGGGTGCCCTGGTGTCCCTCGGGGTGCCCTGGCTGTCCCCTAGGTGTCCCTGCGGGTGCCCTGGCTGTCCCCTAGGTGTCCCTGGGGGGGCCCTGGCTGTCCCAGGGGTGCCCTGGCTGTCCCCTAGGTGTCCCTGGGGGTGCCCTGGGTGTCCCTGGGGGTGCCCTGGCCGTACCCTAGGTGTCCCTGGGGGTGCCCTGGGTGTCCCTGGAGTGCCCTGGCTGTCCCCGAAATGTCCCTGGGGGTGCTCTGGCTGTCCCCTAGGTGTCCCTGGGGGTGCCCTGGCTGTCCCCAATTGTCCCTGGGGGAGCCCTGGCTGTCCCTGGGGGTGCCCTGGCTGACCCTGGATTGCCCTTTCTGTCCCCTAGGTGTCCCTGGGGGGGGCCCTGGCTGTCCCCTAGGTGTCCCTGGGGGTGCCCTGGCTATCCCTAGGGTGCCCTGGGGGTGCCCTGGCTGTCCCTGGAGTGCCTTGGCTGTCCCCAAGGTGTCCCTGGGGTTGCCTTCCCTGTCCCCTAGCCCCTAGGTGTTCCTGGGGTGACCTGGCTGTCCCCTCGGTGTCCCTGGGCGTGCCCTGGCTGTCCCTGGGGTGCCCTGGCTGTCCCCAAGGTGTCCCTGGGGGTGCCCTGCCTGTCCTCTCGGTGTCCCTGGGTGTGCCCTGGCTGTCCCTGGGGGTGCACAGGTTGTCCCTGGGGTTCCCTGGGGGTGCCCTGGCTGTCCCCTATGTGTCCCTGGGGGTGCTCTGGCTGTCCCCTAGGTGTCCCTGGTGGTGCCCTGGCTGTCCCCTAAGTGTCCCTGGGGGTGCCCTTCCTGTCCTCTAGGTGTCCCTGGGGGTGCTCTGGCTGTCCCCTCGGTGTCCCTGGGGGTGCCCTGCCTGTCCCCTAGGTGTCCCTGGGGGGGCCCTGGCTGTCCCCTAGGTGTCCCTGGGGGTGCCCTGCCTGTCCCCTAGGTGTCCATGGGGGTGCCCTGGGTGTCCCTGGGGTTCCCTGGCTGTCCCGTACGTGTACTTGGGGTTCCCTGGAGGTCCCCTAGGTGTCCCTGGGGGTGCCATGAGTGTCCCTGGGCTGCCCTGGCTGTCCCCTTCGTGTCCCTGGGGGTGCCCTGGGTGTCCCTGGGGGTGCCCTGGCTGTCCCCTGGGTGTCCCTGGGGTGCCCTGGCTGTCCCCTAAGTGTCCCTGGGAGTGCCCTGGCTGTCCTTGGGGTGCTCGGGCTGTCCCCTTGGTGTCCCTGGGGGTGCCCTGGCTGTCCCCTAGCTGTCCCTGGGGGTGCCCTGGCTGTCCCTGGGCTGCCATGGCTGTCCTCTACGTGTCCCTGGGGGTGCTCTGGGTGTCCCCTAAGTGTCCCTGGGGCTGCCCTGGCTGTCCCCTCGGTGTCCCTGGGGGTGCCCTGCCTGTTCCCTAGGTGTCCCTGGGGGTGCCCTGGCTGTCCCTAGGGTGCCCTGGCTGTCCCCTTGGTGTCCCTGGGGGTGACCTGGGTGTCCCTGGGCTGCCCTGGCTGTCCCCTAGGTGTCTCTTGGGGTGCCCTGGGTGTCCCTGGAGTGCCCTGGCTGTTCCCTAGTTGTCCCTGGGGGGGCCCTGGCTGTCCCCTAGGTGTCCCTGGAAGTGCCCTGCCTGTCCCCTAGGTGTCCCTGGGAGTGCCCTGGCTGTCCTCTACGTGTCCCTGGGGGTGCCCTGGGTGTCCCTGGCGATGCCCTGGCTGTGCCCTAGGTGTCCCTGGGGGTGCCCTGGCTGTCCCTAGGGTGCCCTGGCTGTCCCCTAGGTGTCCCTGGGGGTGCCCAGGGTGTCCCTGGGGGTGCCCAGGGTGTCCCTGGGGGTGCCCTTTCTGTCCCGTAGGTGTCCCTGAGGGTGCCTTGGGTGTCCCTGGGGGTGCCCTGGCTGTCCTTGGGATGCTCTGGCTGTCCCCTTGGTGTCCCTGGGGGTGCCCTGGCTGTCCCCTAGCTGTCCCTGGGGGTGCCCTGGCTGTCCCAGGGGTGCTCTGGATGTCCCCTTGGTGTCCCTGGGTGTGCCCTGGCTGTCCCCTTGGTGTCCCTAGGGTGCCCTGTCTGTGCCCTTGGTGTCCCTGGGGGTGCCCTGGAGGTCCCCTAGGTGTCCCTGGTGGTGCCCTGGCTGTCCCTGGGGGTGCGCAGGGTGTCCCTGGATTTCCCTGGCTGTCCTCTAGGTGTCCCTGGGGGGGCCCTGGCTGTCCCCTAGGTGTCCCTGGGGGAGCCCTGGCTGTCCCTGCAGTGCCCTGGCTGTCCCCTCGGTGTCCCTAGGGGTGCCCTGACTGTCCTTGGTGTGCCCAGGTGGTGCCCTGGCTGTCCCCAAGGTGTCCCTGGGGTTGCCTTCCCTGTCCCCTAGGTGTCCCTGGGGGTGCCCAGGGTGTCCCTGGGAGTGCCGTGGCTGTCCCCTAGGTGTCCCTGGGGGTGCGCTGGGTGTCCCTGGGGGTGCCCAGGGTGTCCCTGGGGGTGCCCTGGCTGTCCCCTAGGTGTCTCTGGGGGTGCCCTGGGTGTCCCTGGAGTGCCCTGTCTGTCCCCTAAATGTCCCTGGGGGTGCCCTGGCTGTCCCCTAGGTGTCCCTCGGGGTGCCCTGGGTGTCCCTGGGGATGCTCTGGAGGTCCCCTAGGTGTCCCTGGGGGTGCCCTGGCTGTCCCTGGGGTGCCCTGGCTGTCCCCAAGGTGTCCCTGGGGGTGCCCTGCCTGTCCTCTCGGTGTCCCTGGGGGGGCCCTGGCTGTCCCTGGGGGTGCACAGGGTGTCCCTGGGTTTCCCTGGCTGTCCTCTAGGTGTCCCTGGGGGGGCCCTGGCTGTCCCCTAGGTGTCCCTGGGGGAGCCCTGGCTGTCCCTGGGGGTGCCCTGGCTGTCCCCTACGTGTCCCTGGAGCTGCCCGTGGTGTCCCTGGGGGTGCCCTGGCTGTCCCTAGGGTGCCCTGGGGGCGCCCTGGCTGTCCCTGGAGTGCCCTGGCTGTCCCCTCGGTGTCCCTAGGGGTGCCCTGACTGTCCTTGGGGTGCCCAGGGGGTGCCCTGGCTGTCCCCAAGGTGTTCCTGGGGTTGCCTTCCCTGTCCCCTAGGTGTTCCTGGGGTGACCTGGCTGTCCCCTCGGTGTCCCTGGGGGTGCCCAGGGTGTCCCTGGGAGTGCCGTGGCTGTCCCCTAGGTGTCCCTGGGGGTGCCCTGGGTGTCCCTGGGGGTGCACAGGGTGTCCCAGGGGGTGCCCTGGCTGTCCCCAAGGTGTCCCTGGGGTTGCCTTCCCTGTCCCCTAGGTGTCCCTGGGGGTGTCCTGCCTTCCCCTCGGTGTCCCTGGGGGTGCCCTGGGTGTCCCTGGGGGGGCCCTGGCTGTTACCTAGGTGTCCCTGGGGGTGCCCTCGCTATCCCTGGGGTGCCCTGGCTGTCCCGTAGGTGTCCCAGGGGGTGCCCTGCCTGTCCTCTCGGTGTCCCTGGAGGTGCCCTGGCTGTGCCCTCGGTGTCCCTGGGGGTGCCCTGGCTGTCCCTAGGGTGCCCTGGCTGTCCCCTAGGTGTCCCTGGGTGTGCCCGGGGTGTCCCTGGGGGGGCCCTGGCTGTCCCCTAGGTGTCCCTGGGGGTGCCCTGGCTATCCCTGGGGGTGCCCTGGCTGTCCCGTAGGTGTCCCTGGGGGTGCCCTGGGTGTCCCTGGGGGTGCACAGGGTGTTACTGGGGTTCCCTGCCTGTCCCGTAGGTGTCCCTGGGGGTGCCCTGGCTGTCCCCTAGGTGTTCGTGGGGGGGCCCTGGCTGTCCCCTAGGTGTCCCTTATGGTGCCCTGGCTGTCCCTGGGGTTCCCTGGCCGTCCCCTAGGTGTCCCTGGGGGTGCCCAGGGTGTCCCTGGGGTTCCCTGGCTGTCCCCTAGGTGTCCCTGGGGGTGCCCAGGGTGTCCCTGCGGTTCCCTGCCTGTCCCCTACGTGTCCCTGGGGGTGCCCTGGCTGTCCCTGGAGTGCCCTGGCTGTCCCCTAGATCTCCCTGGGGGTGCCCTGGGTGTCCCCTAGGTGTCCCCGGGGGTGCCCTGGCTGTCCCTGGAGTGCCCTGGCTGTCCCCTAGGTCTCCCTGGGGGTTCCCCGGCTGTCCCCTAGGTGTCCCTGTGGGTTCCCTGGCTGTCCCCTAGGTGTCCCTGTGGGTGCCCTGGCTGTCCCCTAGGTGTCCCTGGGGGTGACCTGCCTGTCCCCTAGGTGTCCCTGGGGGTGCCCTGGCTGTCCCCAGGGCGCCCTGGCTGTGCCCTCGGTGTCTCGGGGGTGCCCTGGCTGTCCCTAGGGTGCCCTGGCTGTCCCCTAGGTGTCCCTTGGGGTGCCCTGCGTGTCCCCTAGGTGTCTTTGGGGGCGCCCTGGCTGTCCCCAGGGTGCCCTGGCTGTGCCCTCTGTGTCCCTGGGGGCGCCCTGGTGTCCCTGTGGGTGCCCTGGCTGTCCCCTAGGTGTCCCTGGGGGTGCCCTGGCTGTCCCTGGAGTGCCCTGGCTGTCCCCTAGGTGTCCCTGGGGGGGCCCTGGCTGTCCCCTAGGTGTCCCTGGGGGTGCCCTTCCTGTCCCCTAGGTGTCCCTGGGGGTGCCCTGGCTATCCCCTAGGTGTCCCTGGGGGTGCTCTCGCTGTCCCTGGGGGTGCCCTCGCTGTCCCTGGGGTGCCCTGGCTGTCCCCTAGGTGTCCCTGGGGGTCCCCTTGGTGTTGCCTAGGTGTCCCTGGGGGTGCCCAGGGTGTCCCTGGGTTTCCCTGGCTGTCCCCTAGGTGTCCCTGGGGGGGCCCTGGCTGTCCCGTACGTGTCCCTGGGGGTGCCCTGGAGGTCCCCTAGGCGTCCCTGGGGGTGCCCTCGCTATCCCTGGGGTGCCCTGGCTGTTTCCTAGGTGTCCCTGGGGGTCCCCTTGGTGTCCCTGGGGGTGCCCAGGGTGTCCCTTAGGTGTCCCTGGGGGTGCCTTCCCTGTCCCCTAGGTGTTCCTTGGGTGACCTGGCTGTCCCCTCGGTGTCCCTGGGGGTGCCCAGAGTGTCCCTGGGAGTGCCGTGGCTGTCCCCTAGGTGTCCCTGGGGGTGCCCTGGCTGTCCCCTAGGTGTCCCTGGGGGTGCCCTGGGTGTCCCTGGAGTGCCCTGGCTGTCCCCTAAATGTCCCTGGGGGTGCCCTGGCTGT
Organism: Chamaea fasciata; assembly: GCF_029207755.1. Taxonomy (NCBI): domain Eukaryota; kingdom Metazoa; phylum Chordata; class Aves; order Passeriformes; family Sylviidae; genus Chamaea; species Chamaea fasciata. The sequence continues at coordinate 64,747 of NW_027094412.1, forward strand.
CCCCTAGGTGTCCCTGGGGGTGCCCTCGCTATCCCTGGGGTGCCCTGGCTGTCCCCTTGGTGGCCCTGGGGGTGCCCTGGGTGTCCCTAGGGGTGCCCTGGAGGTCCCCTAGGTGTCCCTGGGGGTGCCCTCGCTGAACCTGGGGTGCCCTGGCTGTCCCCAAGGTGTCCCTGGGGGTGCCCTGCCTGTCCTCTCGGTGTCCCTGGTGGTGCCCTGGCTGTGCCCTCGGTGTCCCTGGGGGTGCCCTGGCTGTCCCCTAGGTGTCCCTGGGTGTGCCCGGGGAGTCCCTGGGGGGGCCCTGGGTGTCCCCTAGGTGTCCCTGGGGGTGCCCTGTCTGTCCCTGGGGGTGCCCTGGCTGTCCCGTAGGTGTCCCTGGGGGTGCCCTGGGTGTCCCTGGGGGTGCCCTGTCTGTCCCTGGGGGTTCCCTGGCTGTCCCGTAGATGTCCCTGGGGGTGCCCTGGCTGTCCCTCTGGGTGCCCTGGGTGTCCTCTAGGTGTCCCTGGGGGTGCCCTTCCTGTCCCTCGGGGTACCCTGGCTGTCCCCTAGGTGTCCCTGGGGGTGCCCTGGCTGTCCCCTAGGTGTCCCTGGGGGTGCCCTGGCTGTCCTCTAGGTGTCCCTGGGGGGGCCCTGGCTGTCTCCTGGGTGTCCCTGGGGGTGCCCTGGGTGTCCCTGGGGTGCCCTGGCTGTCCTCTAGGTGTCCCTGGGGGAGCCCTGGATGTCTCCTGGGTGTCCCTGGGGGTCCCTGGGTGTCCCTGGGGGTGCCCTGGCTGTCCCCTAGGTGTCTGTGGGGGGGCCCTGGCTGTCCCCTAGGTGTCACTCGGGGTGCCCTGGGTGTCCCTGGGGTGCCCTGGCTGTCCCCTAGGTGTCCCTGGGGGGGCCCTGGATGTCTCCTAGGTGTCCCTTATGGTGCCCTGGCTGTCCCTGGGGTTCCCTGGCTGTCCCCTACGTGTCCCTGGGGGTGCCCAGGGTGTCCCTGGGGTTCCCTGGCTGTCCCCTAGGTGTCCCTGGGGGTGCCCAGGGTGTCCCTGCGGTTCCCTGCCTGTCCCCTACGTGTCCCTGGGGGTGCCCTGGCTGTCCCTGGAGTGCCCTGGCTGTCCCCTCAGTGTCCCTAGGGGTGCCCTGACTGTCCTTGGGGTGCCCAGGGTGTGCCCTGGCTGTCCCCAAGGTGTCCCTGGGGTTGCCTTCCCTGTCCCCTAGGTGTTCCTGGGGTGACCTGGCTGTCCCCTCGGTGTCCCTGGGGGTGCCCAGGGTGTCCCTGGGAGTGCCGTGGCTGTCCCCTAGGTGTCCCTGGGGGTGCCCTGGGTGTCCCTGGGGGTGCACAGGGTGTCCCTGGGGGTGCCCTGGCTGTCCCCTAGGTATCCCTGGGGGTGCCCTGGGTGTCCCTGGAGTGCCCTGGCTGTCCCCTCAACGTCCCTGGGGGTGCCCTGGCTGTCCCCTAGGTGTCCCTAGGGGTGTCCTGCCTTCCCCTCGGTGTCCCTGGGGGTGCCCTGGGTGTCCCTGGGGGGGCCCTGGCTGTTCCCTAGGTGTCCCTGGGGGTGCCCTCGCTATCCCTGGGGTGCCCTGGCTGTCCCGTAGGTGTCCCTGGGGGTGCCCTGCCTGTCCTCTCGTTGTCCCTGGGGGTGCCCTGGCTATCCCCTAGGTGTCCCTGGGGGTGCCCTGGCTGTCCCTAGGGTGCCCTGGCTGTCCCCTAGGTGTCCCTGGGTGTGCCCGGGGTGTCCCTGGGGGGGCCCTGGCTGTCCCCTAGGTGTCCCTGGGGGTGCCCTGGCTGTCCCTGGGGGTGCCCTGGCTGTCCCGTAGGTGTCCCTGGGGGTGCCCTGGGTGTCCCTGGGAGTGCCGTGGCTGTTCCCTAGGTGTCCCTGGGGGTGCCCTGGGTGTCCCCGGGGGTGCACAGGGTGTCCCTGGGGGTGCCCTGGCTGTCCCCTAGGTGTCCCTGGGGGTGCCCTGGGTGTCCCTGGAGTGCCCTGGCTGTCCCCTAAATGTCCCTGGGGGTGCCCTGGCTGTCCCCTAGGTGTCCCTGGGGGTGTCCTGCCTTCCCCTCGGTGTCCCTGGGGGTGCCCTGGGTGTCCCTGGGGGTGCCCTCGCTATCCCTGGGGTGCCCTGGCTGTCCCCTTTGTGCCCCTGGGGGTGCCCTGGGTGTCTCTGGGGGTGCCCTGGCTGTCCCCTAGGTGTCCCTGGGGGTGCCCTGGCTGAACCTGGGGTGCCCTGGCTGTCCCCAAGGTGTCCCTGGGGGTGCCCTGCCTGTCCTCTCGGTGTCCCTGGGGGTGCCCTGGCTGTGCCCTCGGTGTCCCTGGGGGTGCCCTGGCTGTCCCCTAGGTATCCCTGGGGGTGCCCTGGCTGTCCCTGGGGGTGCCCTGGCTGTCCCGTAGGTGTCCCTGGGGGTCCCCTGGGTGTCCTCTAGGTGTCCCTGGGGGTGCCCTCCCTGTCCCTCGGGGTGCCCTGGCTGTCCCCTACGTGTCCCTGGGGGGGCCCGGGGTGTCCCTGCGGTTCCCTGCCTGTCCCCTACGTGTCCCTGGGGGTGCCCTGGCTGTCCCTGGAGTGCCCTGGCTGTCCCCTAGGTCTCCCTGGGGGTGCCCTGGGTGTCCCCTAGGTGTCCCCGGGGGTGCCCAGGCTGTCCGTAGGGAGCCCTTGCTGTGCCCTCAGTGTCCCTGGGGGTTCCCTGGCTGTCCCCTAGGTGTCCCTGTGGGTTCCCCGGCTGTCCCCTAGGTCTCCCTGTGGGTGCCCTGGCTGTCCCCTAGGTGTCCCTGGGGGTGATCTGCCTGTCCCTTGGTGTCCCTGGGGGTGCCCTGGCTGTCCCGTAGGTGTCCCTGGGGGTCCCCTGGGTGTCCTCTAGGTGTCCCTGGGGGTGCCCTCCCTGTCCCTCGGGGTACCCTGGCTGTCCCGTAGGTGTTCCTGGGGGTGCCCTGGCTGTCCCCTAGGTGTCCCTGGGGGTGCCCTGGCTGTCCTCTAGGTGTCCCTGGGGGGGCCCTGGCTGTCTCCTGGGTGTCCCTGGGGGTGCCCTGGGTGTCCCTGGGGTGCCCTGGCTGTCCCCTAGGTGTCCCTGGGGGGGCCCTGGATGTCTCCTGGGTGTCGCTGGGGGTGCCCTGGGTGTCCCTGGGGGTGCCCTGGCTGTCCCCTAGGTGTCCGTGGGGGGGCCCTGGCTGTCCCCTAGGTGTCCCTCGGGGTGCCCTGGGTGTCGCTGGGGTGCCCTGGCTCTCCCCTAGGTGTCCCTGGGGGTGCCCAGGGTGTCCCTGCGGTTCCCTGCCTGTCCCCTACGTGTCCCTGGGGGTGCCCTGGGTGTCCCCTAGGTTTCCCCGGGGGTGCCCTGGCTGTCCCTAGGGTGCCCTTGCTGTGCCCTCAGTGTCCCTGGGGGTTCCCTGGCTGTCCCCTAGGTGTCCCTGTGGGTTCCCCGGCTGTCCCCTAGGTGTCCCTGTGGGTGCCCTGGCTGTCCCCTAGGTGTCCCTGGGGGTGATCTGCCTGTCGTCTAGGTGTCCCTGGGGGTGCCCTGGCTGTCCCCAGGGTGCCCTGGCTGTGCCCTCGGTGTCTCTGGGGGTGCCCTGGCTGTCCCTAGGGTGCCCTGGCTGTCCCCTAGGTGTCCCTTGGGGTGCCCTGCGTGTCCCCTAGGTGTCTTTGGGGGTGCCCTGGCTGTGCCTTCTGTGTCCCTGGGGGCGCCCTGGTGTCCCTGTGGGTGCCCTGGCTGTCCCCTAGGTGTCCCTGGGGTGCCCTGGCTGTCCCTAGGTGTCCCTGGGGGTCCCCTTGGTGTCCCTGGGGTGCCCAGGGTGTCCCTTAGGTGTCCCTGGGGGTGCCTTCCCTGTCCCTTAGGTGTTCCTGGGGTGACCTGGCTGTCCCGTAGGTGTCCCTGGGGGTGCCCAGAGTGTCCCTGGGAGAGCCGTGCCTGTCCCCTAGGTGTCCCTGGGGTTGCCCTGGGTGTCCCCGGGGGTGCACAGGGTGTCCCTGGGGGTGCCCTGGCTGTCCCCTAGGTGTCCTGGGGGTGCCCTGGGTGTCCCTGGAGTGCCCTGGCTGTCCCCTAAATGTCCCTGGGGGTGCCCTGGCTGTCCCCTAGGTGTCCCTGGGGGTGTCCTGCCTTCCCCTCGGTGTCCCTGGGGGGGCCCTGGCTGTTCCCTAGGTGTCCCTGGGGGTGCCCTCGCTATCCCTGGGGTGCCCTGGCTGTCCCCTTTGTGGCCCTGGGGGTGCCCTGGGTGTCCCTAGGGGTGCCCTGGAGGTCCCCTAGGTGTCCCTGGGGGTGCCCTGGCTGAACCTGGGGTGCCCTGGCTGTCCCCAAGGTGTCCCTGGGGGTGCCCTGCCTGTCCTCTCGGTGTCCCTGGGAGTGCCCTGGCTGTGTCCTCGGTGTCCCTGGGGGTGCCCGTGCTGTCCCCTAGGTGTCCCTGGGTGTGCCCGGGGAGTCCCTGGGGGGGCCCTGGGAGTCCCCTAGGTGTCCCTGGGGGTGCCCTGTCTGTCCCTGGGGGTGCCCTGGCTGTCCCGTAGGTGTCCCTGGGGGTCCCCTGGGTGTCCTCTAGGTGTCCCTGGGGGTGCCCTCCCTGTCCCTCGGGGTACCCTGGCTGTCCCCTAGGTGTCCCTGGGGGTGCCCTGGCTGTCCCCTAGGTGTCCCTGGGGGTGCCCTGGCTGTCCTCTAGGTGTCCCTGGGGGGGCCCTGGCTGTCTCCTGGGTGTCCCTGGGGGTGCCCTGGGTGTCCCTGGGGTGCCCTGGCTGTCCCCTAGGTGTCCCTGGGGGGGCCCTGGATGTCTCCTGGGTGTCGCTGGGGGTGCCCTGGGTGTCCCTGGGGGTGCCCTGTCTGTCCCCTAGGTGTCCGTGGGGGGGCCCTGGCTGTCCCCTACGTGTCCCTCGGGGTGCCCTGGGTGTCCCTGGGGTGCCCTGGCTCTCCCCTAGGTGTCCCTGGGGGGGCCCTGGATGTCTCCTAGGTGTCCCTTATGGTGCCCTGGCTGTCCCTGGGGTTCCCTGGCTGTCCCCTAGGTGTCCCTGGGGGTGCCCAGGGTGTCCCTGGGGTTCCCTGGCTGTCCCCTAGGTGTCCCTGGGGGTGCCCAGGGTGTCCCTGCGGTTCCCTGCCTGTCCCCTACGTGTCCCTGGGGGTGCCCTGGGTGTCCCCTAGGTTTCCCCGGGGGTGCCCTGGCTGTCCCTAGGGTGCCCTTGCTGTGCCCTCAGTGTCCCTGGGGGTTCCCCGGCTGTCCCCTAGGTGTCCCTGTGGGTTCCCCGTCTGTCCCCTAGGTGTCCCTGTGGGTGCCCTGGCTGTCCCCTAGGTGTCCCTGGGGGTGACCTGCCTGTCCCCTAGGTGTCCCTGGGGGTGCCCTGGCTGTCCCCAGGGTGCCCTGGCTGTGCCCTCGGTGTCTCTGGGGGTGCCCTGGTTGTCCCTAGGGTGCCCTGGCTGTCCCCTAGGTGTCCCTTGGGGTGCCCTGCGTGTCCCCTAGGTGTACTTGGGGGTGCCCTGGCTGTCCCCAGGGTGCCCTGGCTGTGCCCTCTGTGTTCCTGGGGGCGCCCTGGTGTCCCTGTGGGTGCCCTGGCTGTCCCCTAGGTGTCCCTGAGGGTGCCCTGGCTTTCCCTGGAGTGCCCTGGCTGTCCCCTAGGTGTCCCTGGGGGTGCCCTTCCTGTCCCGTAGGTGTCCCTGGGGGTGCCCTGGCTATCCCCTAGGTGTCCCTGGGGGTGCCCTGAGTGTCCCTGGGGGTGCCCTCGCTGTCCCTGGGCTGCCCTGGCTGTCCCCTAGGTGTCCCTGGGGGTGCCCAGGGTGTCCCTTAGGTGTCCCTGGGGGTGCCCTTGCTGTTGCCTAGGTGTCCCTTGGGGTGCCCAGGGTGTCCCTGGGGTTCCCTGGCTGTCCCCTAGGTGTCCCTGGGGGGGCCCTGGCAGTCCCCGAGGTGTCCCTGGGGGTGCCCTGGGTGTCCCTGGGGTACCCTGGCTGTCCCGTACGTGTCCCTGGGGGTGCCCTGGAGGTCCCCTAGGTGTCCCTGGGGGTGCCCTCGCCATCCCTGGGGTGCCCTGGCTGTCCCCTAGGTGTCCCTGGGGGTCCCCTTGGTGTCTCTGGGGGTGCCCAGGGTGTCCCTTAGGTGTCCCTGGGGGTGCCCTTGCTGTCCCCCAGCTGTCCCTGGGGGTGCCCTGGCTGTCCCTGGGGTGCTCTGGATGTCCCCTTGGTGTCCCTGGGGGTGCCCTGGCTGTCCCCTTGGTGTCCCTTGGGTGCCCTGTCTGTGCCCTTGGTGTCCCTGGGCGTGCCCTGGCTGTCCCTAGGGTGCCCTGGCTGTCTCCTAGGTGTCCATGGGGGTGCCCTGGTGTCCCTGGGGGTGCCCTGCCTGTCCCCTAGGTGTCCCTGGGGGTGCCCTTGCTGTCCCCTAGGTGTCCCTGGGGGTGCCCAGGCAGTCCTTAGGGTGCCCTACATGTCCCCTAGGTGTCCCTGGGGGTGCCCTGCCTGTCCCCTAGGTGTCCCAGGGGGTGCCCTGCCTGTCCCCTAGGTGTCCATGGGGGTGCCATGAGTGTCCCTGGTGTGCCCTGGCTGTCCCCTAAATGTCCCTGGGGGTGCCGTGGCTGTCCCCTAGGTGTCCCTGGGGGTGTCCTGCCTTCCCCTCGGTGTCCCTGGGGGTGCCCTGGTTGTCCCTGGGGAGCCCTGGCTGTCCCCTAGGTGTCCCTGGGGGTGTCCTGCCTGTCTCCTAGATGTCCCTGGGGGTGCCCTAGCTGTCCCCTAGGTGTCCCTGGGAGTGTCCTGCCTTCCCCTAGGTATCCCTGGGGGTGCCCTAGGTGTCCCAGGGGGTGCTCTGCCTGTCCCCTAGGGGTCTCTGGGGTTGCCCTGCCTGTCCCCTAGGTGTCCCTGGGGGTGCCCTGGCTGTGCCCTCGGTGTCCCGGAGGGTGCCCTGGCTGTCCCTAGGGTGCCCTGGCTGTCCCCTTGGTGTCCCTGGGGGTACTCTGGCTGTCCCTAGGGTGCCCTGGCTGTCCCCTTGGTGTCCCTGGGGGTGCCCTGGTTGTTCCTGGGGTGCCCTAGCTATGCCCTACCTGGCCCTGGGCGTGCCCTGCCTGTCTCCTAGGTGTCCCTGGGGGTGCCCTGGCTATCCCCTCGGTGTCCCTGGGGGTGCCCTGGCTGTCCCCTAGGTGTCCCTGGGGGTGCCCTGCCTGTCCCCTAGGTGTCCCTGGGGGTGCCCTGGCTGTGCCCTCACTGTTCCTGGAGTGCCCTAGGTGTTCCTGGGGGTGCCCTGGGTGTCCCTGGGGGTGCACAGGGTGTCACTGGGGTTCCCTGGCTGTCCCGTACGTGTCCCTGGGGTGCCCTGGCTGTCCCCTACGTGTCCTTGGGGGTGCCCAGGGCGTCCCTGGGGGTGCCCTTGCTGTCCCGTAGGTGTCCCTGGGGGTGCCCTGGGTGTCCCTGGGGTGCCCTGGCCTTCCCCTAGGTGTCCCTGGGGGTGCCCTGGCTGTCCCCTAGGTGTCCCTGGGGGTGCCCTGGCTGTCCTTGGGGTGCTCTCTGTCACCTTGGTGTCCCTGTGGGTGCCCTGGGTGTCCCTGGGGTGCCCTGGGTGTGCCCTGGCTGTCCCTGGGGTGCCATGGCTGTCCTCTACGTGTCCCTGGGGTTGCCCTGGCTGTCCCCTACGTGTCCCTGGGGATGCTCTGGCTGTCCCCTAGGTGTCCCTGGGGGTGCCCTGGCTGTCCCCTAGGTGTCCCTGTGGGTGCCCTTCCTGTCCTCTAGGTGTCCCTGGGGGTGCCCTGCCTGTCCCCTAGGTGTTCCTGGGGGGGCCCTGGCTGTCCCCTAGGTGTCCCTGGGGTGCCCTGCCTGTCCCCTAGGTGTCCCTGGGGGTGCCCTGGGTGTCCCCTAGGTGTCCCCGGGGGTGCCCTGGCGGTCCCTAGGGTGCCCTTGCTGTGAGCTCGGTGTCCCTGGGGGTTCCCCGGCTGTCCCCTAGGTGTCCCTGTGGGTGCCCTGGCTGTCCCCTCGGTGTCCCTGTGGGTGCCCAGAGTGTCCCTGGGGGTGCCCTGCCTGTCCTCTAGGTGTCGTTGGGGGTGCCCTGGGTGTCCCTGGGGGTGCCCTGCCTGTCCCCTAGGTGTCCCTGGGGGTGCCCTGGGTGTCCCTGGGGGTGCCCTGCCTGTCCCCTAGGCGTCCCTGGCGGTGCCCTGGGTGTCCCTGGGGGGGCCCTGGCTGTCCCCTTGGTGTCCCTGGGGGTGCCCTGGCTGTCCCTGGGGATGCACTGGCTGTCCCGTACGTGTCCCTGGGGGTGCCCTGGGTGTCCCTGGGGCTGCACAGGGTGTCCCTGGGGTTCCCTGGCTGTCCCGTAGGTGTCCCTGGGGGTGCCCTGGGTGTCCCTGGAGTGCCCTGGCTGTCCCCTAAATGTCCCTGGGGGGGCCCTGGCTGTCCTCTAGATGTCCCTGGGGGTGCTCTCCCTGTCCCTCGGAGTGCCCTGGCTGTCCCCTAGGTGTCCCTGGGGGTGCCCTGGCTGTCTCCTGGGTGTCCCTGGGGGTGCCCTGGGTGTCCCTGGAATGCCCTGGCTTTCCCCTAGGTGTCCCTGGGGGGGCCCTGGCTGTCCTCTAGGTGTCCCTGGGGGTGCCCTGGCTGTCCCCTAGGTGTCCCCGGGGGTGCCCAGGCTGTCCGTAGGGAGCCCTTGCTGTGCCCTCAGTGTCCCTGGGGGTTCCCTGGCTGTCCCCTAGGTGTCCCTGTGGGTTCCCCGGCTGTCCCCTAGGTCTCCCTGTGGGTGCCCTGGCTGTCCCCTAGGTGTCCCTGGGGGTGATCTGCCTGTCCCTTGGTGTCCCTGGGGGTGCCCTGGCTGTCCCTAGGGTGCCCTGGCTGTCCCCTAGGTGTCCCTTGGGGTGCCCTGCGTGTCCCCTAGGTGTCTTTGGGGGTGCCCTGGCTGTCCCCAGGGTGCCCTGGCTGTGCCCTCTGTGTCCCTGGGGGCGCCCTGGTGTCCCTGTGGGTGCCCTGGCTGTCCCCTAGGTGTCCCTGGGGTGCCCTGGCTGTCCCCTAGGTGTCCCTGGGGGTCCCCTTGGTGTCCCTGGGGGTGCCCAGGGTGTCCCTAAGGTGTCCCTGGGGGTGCCTTCCCTGTCCCTTAGGTGTTTCTGGGGTGACCTGGCTGTCCCCTCGGTGTCCCTGGGGGTGCCCAGAGTGTCCCTGGGAGTGCCGTGCCTGTCCCCTAGGTGTCCCTGGGGGTGCCCTGGGTGTCCCCGGGGGTGCACAGGGTGTCCCTGGGGGTGCCCTGGCTGTCCCCTAGGTGTCCCTGGGCGTGCCCTGGGTGTCCCTGGAGTGCCCTGGCTGTCCCCTAAATGTCCCTGGGGGTGCCCTGGCTGTCCCCTAGGTGTCCCTGGGGGTGTCCTGCCTTCCCCTCGGTGTCCCTGGGGGTGCCCTGGGTGTCCCTGGGGGTGCCCTGGCTGAACCTGGGGTGCCCTGGCTGTCCCCAAGGTGTCCCTGGGGGTGCCCTGCCTGTCCTCTCGGTGTCCCTGGGGGTGCCCTGGCTGTGTCCTCGGTGTCCCTGGGGGTGCCCGTGCTGTCCCCTAGGTGTCCCTGGGTGTGCCCGGGGAGTCCCTGGGGGGGCCCTGGGAGTCCCCTAGGTGTCCCTGGGGGTGCCCTGTCTGTCCCTGGGGGTGCCCTGGCTGTCCCGTAGGTGTCCCTGGGGGTGCCCTGGGTGTCCCTGGGGGTGCACGGGGTGTCACTGGGGTTCCCTGGCTGTCCCGTAGGTGTCCCTGGGGGTGCCCTGGCTGTCCCGTAGGTGTCCCTGGGGGTCCCCTGGGTGTCCTCTAGGTGTCCCTGGGGGTGCCCTGGCTGTCCTCTAGGTGTCCCTGGGGGGGCCCTGGCTGTCTCCTGGGTGTCCCTGGGGGTGCCCTGGGTGTCCCTGGGGTGCCCTGGCTGTCCCCTAGGTGTCCCTGGGGGGGCCCTGGATGTCTCCTGGGTGTCGCTGGGGGTGCCCTGGGTGTCCATGGGGGTGCCCTGGCTGTCCCCTAGGTGTCCGTGGGGGGGCCCTGGCTGTCCCCTAGGTGTCCCTCGGGGTGCCCTGGGTGTCGCTGGGGTGCCCTGGCTCTCCCCTAGGTGTCCCTGGGGGTGCCCAGGGTGTCCCTGCGGTTCCCTGCCTGTCCCCTACGTGTCCCTGGGGGTGCCCTGGGTGTCCCCTAGGTTTCCCCGGGGGTGCCCTGGCTGTCCCTAGGGTGCCCTTGCTGTGCCCTCAGTGTCCCTGGGGGTTCCCTGGCTGTCCCCTAGGTGTCCCTGTGGGTTCCCCGGCTGTCCCCTAGGTGTCCCTGTGGGTGCCCTGGCTGTCCCCTAGGTGTCCCTGGGGGTGATCTGCCTGTCGACTAGGTGTCCCTGGGGGTGCCCTGGCTGTCCCCAGGGTGCCCTGGCTGTGCCCTCGGTGTCTCTGGGGGTGCCCTGGCTGTCCCTAGGGTGCCCTGGCTGTCCCCTAGGTGTCCCTTGGGGTGCCCTGCGTGTCCCCTAGGTGTCTTTGGGGGTGCCCTGGCTGTCCCCAGGGTGCCCTGGCTGTGCCTTCTGTGTCCCTGGGGGCGCCCTGGTGTCCCTGTGGGTGCCCTGGCTGTCCCCTAGGTGTCCCTGGGGTGCCCTGGCTGTCCCCTAGGTGTCCCTGGGGGTCCCCTTGGTGTCCCTGGGGGTGCCCAGGGTGTCCCTTAGGTGTCCCTGGGGGTGCCTTCCCTGTCCCTTAGGTGTTCCTGGGGTGACCTGGCTGTCCCGTAGGTGTCCCTGGGGGTGCCCAGAGTGTCCCTGGGAGAGCCGTGCCTGTCCCCTAGGTGTCCCTGGGGGTGCCCTGGGTGTCCCCGGGGGTGCACAGGGTGTCCCTGGGGGTGCCCTGGCTGTCCCCTAGGTGTCCCTGGGGGTGCCCTGGGTGTCCCTGGAGTGCCCTGGCTGTCCCCTAAATGTCCCTGGGGGTGCCCTGGCTGTCCCCTAGGTGTCCCTGGGGGTGTCCTGCCTTCCCCTCGGTGTCCCTGGGGGTGCCCTGGGTGTCCCTGGGGGGGCCCTGGCTGTTCCCTAGGTGTCCCTGGGGGTGCCCTCGCTATCCCTGGGGTGCCCTGGCTGTCCCCTTTGTGGCCCTGGGGGTGCCCTGGGTGTCCCTAGGGGTGCCCTGGAGGTCCCCTAGGTGTCCCTGGGGGTGCCCTGGCTGAACCTGGGGTGCCCTGGCTGTCCCCAAGGTGTCCCTGGGGGTGCCCTGCCTGTCCTCTCGGTGTCCCTGGGAGTGCCCTGGCTGTGTCCTCGGTGTCCCTGGGGGTGCCCGTGCTGTCCCCTAGGTGTCCCTGGGTGTGCCCGGGGAGTCCCTGTGGGGGCCCTGGGAGTCCCCTAGGTGTCCCTGGGGGTGCCCTGTCTGTCCCTGGGGGTGCCCTGGCTGTCCCGTAGGTGTCCCTGGGGGTCCCCTGGGTGTCCTCTAGGTGTCCCTGGGGGTGCCCTCCCTGTCCCTCGGGGTACCCTGGCTGTCCCCTAGGTGTCCCTGGGGGTGCCCTGGCTGTCCCCTAGGTGTCCCTGGGGGTGCCCTGGCTGTCCTCTAGGTGTCCCTGGGGGGGCCCTGGCTGTTTCCTGGGTGTCCCTGGGGGTGCCCTGGGTGTCCCTGGGGTGCCCTGGCTGTCCCCTAGGTGTCCCTGGGGGGGCCCTGGATGTCTCCTGGGTGTCGCTGGGGGTGCCCTGGGTGTCCCTGGGGGTGCCCTGTCTGTCCCCTAGGTGTCCGTGGGGGGGCCCTGGCTGTCCCCTACGTGTCCCTCGGGGTGCCCTGGGTGTCCCTGGGATGCCCTGGCTCTCCCCTAGGTGTCCCTGGGGGGGCCCTGGATGTCTCCTAGGTGTCCCTTATGGTGCCCTGGCTGTCCCTGGGGTTCCCTGGCTGTCCCCTAGGTGTCCCTGGGGGTGCCCAGGGTGTCCCTGGGGTTCCCTGGCTGTCCCCTAGGTGTCCCTGGGGGTGCCCAGGGTGTCCCTGCGGTTCCCTGCCTGTCCCCTACGTGTCCCTGGGGGTGCCCTGGGTGTCCCCTAGGTTTCCCCGGGGGTGCCCTGGCTGTCCCTAGGGTGCCCTTGCTGTGCCCTCAGTGTCCCTGGGGGTTCCCCGGCTGTCCCCTAGGTGTCCCTGTGGGTTCCCCGGCTGTCCCCTAGGTGTCCCTGTGGGTGCCCTGGCTGTCCCCTAGGTGTCCCTGGGGGTGACCTGCCTGTCCCCTAGGTGTCCCTGGGGGTGCCCTGGCTGTCCCCAGGGTGCCCTGGCTGTGCCCTCGGTGTCTCTGGGGGTGCCCTGGTTGTCCCTAGGGTGCCCTGGCTGTCCCCTAGGTGTCCCTTGGGGTGCCCTGCGTGTCCCCTAGGTGTACTTGGGGGTGCCCTGGCTGTCCCCAGGGTGCCCTGGCTGTGCCCTCTGTGTTCCTGGGGGCGCCCTGGTGTCCCTGTGGGTGCCCTGGCTGTCCCCTAGGTGTCCCTGAGGGTGCCCTGGCTTTCCCTGGAGTGCCCTGGCTGTCCCCTAGGTGTCCCTGGGGGTGCCCTTCCTGTCCCGTAGGTGTCCCTGGGGGTGCCCTGGCTATCCCCTAGGTGTCCCTGGGGGTGCCCTGAGTGTCCCTGGGGGTGCCCTCGCTGTCCCTGGGCTGCCCTGGCTGTCCCCTAGGTGTCCCTGGGGGTGCCCAGGGTGTCCCTTAGGTGTCCCTGGGGGTGCCCTTGCTGTTGCCTAGGTGTCCCTTGGGGTGCCCAGGGTGTCCCTGGGGTTCCCTGGCTGTCCCCTAGGTGTCCCTGGGGGGGCCCTGGCAGTCCCCGAGGTGTCCCTGGGGGTGCCCTGGGTGTCCCTGGGGTACCCTGGCTGTCCCGTACGTGTCCCTGGGGGTGCCCTGGAGGTCCCCTAGGTGTCCCTGGGGGTGCCCTCGCCATCCCTGGGGTGCCCTGGCTGTCCCCTAGGTGTCCCTGGGGGTCCCCTTGGTGTCTCTGGGGGTGCCCAGGGTGTCCCTTAGGTGTCCCTGGGTGTGCCCTTGCTGTCCCCCAGCTGTCCCTGGGGGTGCCCTGGCTGTCCCTGGGGTGCTCTGGATGTCCCCTTGGTGTCCCTGGGGGTGCCCTGGCTGTCCCCTTGGTGTCCCTAGGGTGCCCTGTCTGTGCCCTTGGTGTCCCTGGGCGTGCCCTGGCTGTCCCTAGGGTGCCCTGGCTGTCTCCTAGGTGTCCATGGGGGTGCCCTGGTGTCCCTGGGGGTGCCCTGCCTGTCCCCTAGGTGTCCCTGGGGGTGCCCTGGCTGTCCCCTAGGTGTCCCTGGGGGTGCCCAGGCAGTCCTTAGGGTGCCCTACATGTCCCCTAGGTGTCCCTGGGGGTGCCCTGCCTGTCCCCTAGGTGTCCCAGGGGGTGCCCTGCCTGTCCCCTAGGTGTCCATGGGGGTGCCATGAGTGTCCCTGGTGTGCCCTGGCTGTCCCCTAAATGTCCCTGGGGGTGCCGTGGCTGTCCCCTAGGTGTCCCTGGGGGTGTCCTGCCTTCCCCTCGGTGTCCCTGGGGGTGCCCTGGTTGTCCCTGGGGAGCCCTGGCTGTCCCCTAGGTGTCCCTGGGGGTGTCCTGCCTGTCTCCTAGATGTCCCTGGGGGTGCCCTGGCTGTCCCCTAGGTGTCCCTGGGAGTGTCCTGCCTTCCCCTAGGTATCCCTGGGGGTGCCCTAGGTGTCCCAGGGGGTGCCCTGCCTGTCCCCTAGGGGTCTCTGGGGTTGCCCTGCCTGTCCCCTAGGTGTCCCTGGGGGTGCCCTGGCTGTGCCCTCGGTGTCCCGGAGGGTGCCCTGGCTGTCCCTAGGGTGCCCTGGCTGTCCCCTTGGTGTCCCTGGGGGTACCCTGGCTGTCCCTAGGGTGCCCTGGCTGTCCCCTTGGTGTCCCTGGGGGTGCCCTGGTTGTTCCTGGGGTGCCCTAGCTATGCCCTACCTGGCCCTGGGCATGCCCTGCCTGTCTCCTAGGTGTCCCTGGGGGTGCCCTGGCTATCCCCTCGGTGTCCCTGGGGGTGCCCTGGCTGTCCCCTAGGTGTCCCTGGGGGTGCCCTGCCTGTCCCCTAGGTGTCCCTGGGGGTGCCCTGGCTGTGCCCTCACTGTTCCTGGAGTGCCCTAGGTGTTCCTGGGGGTGCCCTGGGTGTCCCTGGGGGTGCACAGGGTGTCACTGGGGTTCCCTGGCTGTCCCGTACGTGTCCCTGGGGTGCCCTGGCTGTCCCCTACGTGTCCTTGGGGGTGCCCAGGGCGTCCCTGGGGGTGCCCTTGCTGTCCCGTAGGTGTCCCTGGGGGTGCCCTGGGTGTCCCTGGGGTGCCCTGGCTGTCCCCTAGGTGTCCCTGGGGGTGCCCTGGCTGTCCCCTAGGTGTCCCTGGGGGTGCCCTGGCTGTCCTTGGGATGCTCTCTGTCACCTTGGTGTCCCTGTGGGTGCCCTGGGTGTCCCTGGGGTGCCCTGGGGGTGCCCTGGCTGTCCCTGGGGTGCCATGGCTGTCCTCTACGTGTCCCTGGGGTTGCCCTGGCTGTCCCCTAGGTGTCCCTGGGGATGCTCTGGCTGTCCCCTAGGTGTCCCTGGGGGTGCCCTGGCTGTCCCCTAGGTGTCCCTGTGGGTGCCCTTCCTGTCCTCTAGGTGTCCCTGGGGGTGCCCTGCCTGTCCCCTAGGTGTTCCTGGGGGGGCCCTGGCTGTCCCCTAGGTGTCCCTGGGGTGCCCTGCCTGTCCCCTAGGTGTCCCTGGGGGTGCCCTGGGTGTCCCCTAGGTGTCCCCGGGGGTGCCCTGGCGGTCCCTAGGGTGCCCTTGCTGTGAGCTCGGTGTCCCTGGGGGTTCCCCGGCTGTCCCCTAGGTGTCCCTGTGGGTGCCCTGGCTGTCCCCTCGGTGTCCCTGTGGGTGCCCAGAGTGTCCCTGGGGGTGCCCTGCCTGTCCCCTAGGTGTCCCTGGGGGTGCCCTGGGTGTCCCTGGGGGTGCCCTGCCTGTCCCCTAGGCGTCCCTGGCGGTGCCCTGGGTGTCCCTGGGGGGGCCCTGGCTGTCCCCTTTGTGTCCCTGGGGGTGCCCTGGCTGTCCCTGGGGGTGCCCTGGCTGTCCCTGGGGATGCACTGGCTGTCCCGTACGTGTCCCTGGGGGTGCCCTGGGTGTCCCTGGGGCTGCACAGGGTGTCCCTGGGGTTCCCTGGCTGTCCCGTAGGTGTCCCTGGGGGTGCCCTGGGTGTCCCTGGAGTGCCCTGGCTGTCCCCTAAATGTCCCTGGGGGGGCCCTGGCTGTCCTCTAGATGTCCCTGGGGGTGCTCTCCCTGTCCCTCGGGGTGCCCTGGCTGTCCCCTAGGTGTCCCTGGGGGTGCCCTGGCTGTCTCCTGGGTGTCCCTGGGGGTGCCCTGGGTGTCCCTGGAATGCCCTGGCTTTCCCCTAGGTGTCCCTGGGGGGGCCCTGGCTGTCCTCTAGGTGTCCCTGGGGGTGCCCTGGCTGTCCCCTAGGTGTCCCTGTGGGTGCCCTGGCAGTCTCCTAGGTGTCCCTAGGGGGGCCCTGGCTGTCTCCTAGGTGTCCCTTATGATGCCCTGGCTGTCCCTGCGGTTCCCTGCCTGTCCCCTACGTGTCCCTGGGGGTGCCCTGGCTGTCCCTGGAGTGCCCTGGCTGTCCCCTAGGTCTCCCTGGGGGTGCCCTGGGTGTCCCCTAGGTGTCCCCGGGGGTGCCCTGGCTGTCCCTAGGGTGCCCTTCCTGTGCCCTCGGTGTCCCTGGGGGTTCCCCGGCTGTCCCCTCGGTGTCCCTCTGGGTGCCCAAAGTGTCCCTGGGGGTGCCCTGCTTGTCCTCTAGGTGTCCCTGGGGGTGCCCTGGGTATCCCTGGGGGTGCCCTGCTTGTTCCCTAGGTGTCCCTGGGGGTGCCCTGGGTGTCCCTGGGGTGCCCTGGCTGTCCTCTTAGTGTCCCTGTGGGTGCCCTGTGGGTCCCTGGGGTGCCCTGGGGGTGCCCTGGTGTCCCTGGGGGTGCCCTGGCTGTCCCTAGGGTGCCCTGGCTGTGCTCTTGGTGTCCCTGGGAGTGCCCTGGCTGTCCCTAGGGTGCCCTGGCTGTCCCCTAGGTGTCCCTGGCGGTGCCCTGGCTGTCCCTAGGGTGCCCTGGCTGTCCCCTAGGTGTTCCTGGGGGTGCCCAGGGTGTCCCTGGGGTGCCCTGGCTGTCCCCAACGTGTCCTTGGGGGTGCCCAGGGCGTCCCTTGGGGTGCCCTTGCTGTCCCGTAGGTGTCTCTGGGGTGCCCTGGCTGTCCTCTAGCTGTCCCTAGGGGTGCCCTGGCTGTCCCCTTGGTGTCCCTGGGGTGCCCTGGCTGTCCCCTAGGTGTCCCTGGGGGTGCCCTGGCTGTCCTTGGGGTGCTCTCTGTCCCCTTGGTGTCCCTGTGGGTGCCCTGGGTGTCCCTGGGGTGCCCTGGGGGTGCCCTGGCTGTCCCCTAGGTGTCCCTGGGGGTGCCTTTCTGTCCTCTAGGTGTCCCTAGGGGTGCCCTGGCTGTCCCCTCGGTGTCCCTGGGGGTGCCCTGCCTGTCTTCTAGGTGTCGTTGGGGGTGCCCTGGGTGTCCCTGGGTGTGCCCTGCCTGTCCCCTAGGTGTCCCTGGGGGTGCCCTGGGTGTCCCTGGGAGTGCCCTGGGTGTCCCTGGAGGTGCACAGGGTGTCACTGGGGTTCCCTGGCTGTCCCGTACGTGTCCCTGGGGGTGCCCTGGGTGTCCCTTGGGGTGCACAGGGTGTCCCTGGGGTTCCCTGACTGTCCCGTAGGTGTCCCTGGGAGTGCCCTGGGTGTCCCTGGAGTGCGCTGGCTGTCCCCTAAATGTCCCTGGGGGGGCCCTGGCTGTCCCCTAGGTGTCCCTGGGGGTGCCCTGGCTGTCCCTGGGGTTCCCTGGCTGTCCCCTAGGTGTCCCTGGGGGTGCCCAGGGTGTCCCTGGGGTTCCCTGGCTGTCCCCTAGGTGTCCCTGGGGGTGCCCAGTGTGTACCTGCGGTTCCCTGCCTGTCCCCTACGGGTCCCTGGGGGTGCCCTGGCTGTTCCTAGGGTGCCCTTGCTGTGCCCTCGGTTTCCCGGGGGGTTCCCCGGCTGTCCCCTCGGTGTCCCTGTGGGTGCCCTGGCTGTCCCCTCGGTGTCCCTGTGGGTGCCCAGTGTGTCCCTGGGGGTGACCTGCCTGTCCTCTAGGTGTCCCTGGGGGTGCCCTGGGTGTCCCTGGGGGTGCCCTGCCTGTCCCTTAGGTGTCCCTCGGGATGCCCTGGGTGTCCCTGGGGTGCCCTGGCTGTCCCCTTGGTGTCCCTGGGGGTGCCCTGTGGGTCCCTGGGGTGCCCTGGGGGTGCCCTGGTGTCCCTGGGGGTGCCCTGGCTGGTCCCTAGGTGTCCCTGGGGGTGCCCTGGCTGTCCCTGGAGTGCCCTGGCTGTTTCCTGGGTGTCCCTGGGGGGGCCCTGGTTGTCCCCTAGGGGTCTCTGGGGGTGCCCTGCCTGTCCCCTAGGTGTCCCTGGGGTGCCCTGGCTGTCCCGTCAGTGTCACTGGGGGTGCCCTGGCTTTCCCTGGGGTGCCCTGGCTGTCCCCTACGTGTCCCTGGGGGTGCCCTTGCTGTCCCTGGGGTGCCCTGGGGGTGCCCTGGCTGTCCCCTAGGTGTCCCTGGGGGTGACCTGCCTGTCCCATAGGTCTCCCTGGGGGTGCCCTGGCTGTCCCCAGGGTGCCCTGGCTGTGCCCTCGGTGTCTCTGGGGGTGCCCTGGCTGTCCCTAGGGTGCCCTGGCTGTCCACTAGGTGTCCCTGGGGGTGCCCTGCGTGTCCCCTAGGTGTTCTTGGGGGTGCCCTGTCTGTCCCCAGGGTGCCCTGGCTGTGCCCTCGGTGTCCCTGGGGGTGCCCTGGTGTCCCTGTGGGTTCCCTGGCTGTCCCGTAGGTGTCCCTGGGGGTGCCCTGGGTGTCCCTGGAGTGCCCTGGCTGTCCCCTAAATGTCCCTGGGGGGGCCCTGGCTGTCCCCCAGGTGTCCCTGGGGGTGCCCTGGCTGTCCCTGGGGTTCCCTGGCTGTCCCCTAGGTGTCCCTGGGGGTGCCCAGGGTGTCCCTGGGGTTCCCTGGCTGTCCCCTAGGTGTCCCTGGGGGTGCCCTGGCTGTCCCTGGAGTGCCCTGGCTGTCCCCTAGGTCTCCCTGGGGGTGCCCTGGGTGTCCCCTAGGTGTCCCCGGGGGTGCCCTGGATGTCCCTAGGGTGCCCTTGCTGTGCCCTCGGTGTCCCTGGGGGTTCCCCGGCTGTTTCCTAGGTGTCCCTGTGGGTGGCCTGGCTGTCCCCTCGGTGTCCCTGTGGGTGCCCAGAGTGTCCCTGGGGGTGCCCTGCCTGTCCTCTAGGTGTCCCTGGGGGTGCCCTGGGTGTCCCTGGGGTGCCCTGGCTCTCCCCTTGGTGTCTCTGGGGGTGCCCTGTGGGTCCCTGGGGTGCCCTGGGGGCGCCCTGGTGTCCCTGGGGGTGCCCTGGCTGTCCCCTAGGTGTCGCTGGGTGTGCCCTGGCTGTCCCTGGAGTGCCCTAGCTGTTTCCTGGGTGTCCCTGGGGGGGCCCTGGTTGTCCCCTAGGGGTCTCTGGGGGTGCCCTGCCTGTCCCCTAGGTGTCCCTGGGGTGCCCTGGCTGTCCCGTCAGTGTCCCTGGGTGTGCCCATGGTGTCCCTGGGGGTGCCCTGGCAGTCCCCTAGGTGTCCATGGGGGTGCACTCGCTGTCCCCTTGGTGTCCCTGGGGTGCCCTGGGTGTCCCCTAGGTGTCCATGGGGGTGCCCTCGCTGTCCCCTCTGTGTCCCTGGGGGTGCCCTGGATGTCCCCTAGCTGTCCCTGGGGGTGCCCTTGCTGTCGCTGGGGTGCCCTGGGGGTGCCCTGGCTGTCCCCTAGGTGTCCCTGGGGGTGACCTGCCTGTCCGCTAGGTGTCCCTGGGGGTGCCCTGGCTGTCCCCAGGGTGCCCTGGCTGTGCCCTCGGTGTCTCTGGGGGTGCCCTGGCTGTCCCTAGGGTGCCCTGGCTGTCCCCTAGGTGTCCCTGGGGGTGCCCTGCGTGTCCCCTAGGTGTCCTTGGGGGTGCGCTGTCTGTTTCCAGGGTGCCCTGGCTGTGCCCTCGGTGTCCCTGGGGGTGCCCTGGTGTCCCTGTGGGTGCACTGGCTGTCCCCTAGGTGTCCCTGGGGGTGCCCTGGCTGTCCCTGGAGTGCCCTGGCTGTCCCCTAGGTGTCCCTGGGGGGGCCCTGGCTGTCCCCTAGGTGTCCCTGGGGGTGCCCTTCCTGTCCTCTAGGTGTCCCTGGGGGTGCCCTGGCTATCCCCTAGGCGTCCCTGGGGGTGCCCTGAGTGTCCCTGGGGGTGCCCTGGCTGTCCCCTTGGTGTCCCTGGGGGTCCCCTTGGTGTCCCTGGGGGTGCCCAGTGTGTCCCTTTGGTGTCCCTGGGGGTGCCCTTGCTGTCGCCTAGGTGTCCCTGGGGGTGCCCAGGGTGTCCTTGGGGTTCCCTGGCTGTCACCTAGGTGTCCCTGGGGGGGCCCTGGCTGTCCCCTAGGTGTCCCTGGGGGTGCCCTGGCTGTCCCTGGGGGTGCCCTGGCTGTCCCGTAGGTGTCCCTGGGGGTGACCTGGGTGTCCCTGGGGGTGCACAGGGTGTCACTGGGGTTCCCTGGCTGTCCCGTAGGTGTCCCTGGGGGTGCCCTGGCTGTCCCCTAGGTGTCCCTGGGGGTGCCCTGGCTATCCCCTAGGTGTCCCTGGGGGTGCCCTGAGTGTCCCTGGGGGTGCCCTCGCTGTCCCTGGGGTGCCCTGGCTGTCCCCTAGGTGTCCCTGGGGGTCCCCTTTTTGTCCCTGGGGGTGCCCAGGGTGTCCCTTAGGTGTCCCTGGGGGTGCCTTCCCTGTCCCCTAGGTGTTCCTGGGGTGACCTGGCTGTCCCCTCGGTGTCCCTGGGGGTTCCCAGAGTGTCCCTGGGAGTGCCGTGGCTGTCCCCTAGGTGTCCCTGGGGGCGCCCTGGGTGTCCCCGGGGGTGCACAGGGTGTCCCTGGGGGTGCCCTGGCTGTCCCCTAGGTGTCCCTGGGGGTGCCCTGGGTGTCCCTGGAGTGCCCTGGCTGTCCCCTAAATGTCCCTGGGGGTGCCCTGGCTGTCCCCTAGGTGTCCCTGGGGGTGTCCTGCCTTCCCCTCGGTGTCCCTGGGGGTGCCCTGGGTGTCCCTGGGGGGGCCCTGGCTGTTCCCTAGGTGTCCCTGGGGGTGCCCTCGCTATCCCTGGGGTGCCCTGGCTGTCCCCTTTGTGGCCCTGGGGGTGCCCTGGGTGTCCCTAGGGGTGCCCTGGAGGTCCCCTAGGTGTCCCAGGGGGTGCCCTGGCTGAACCTGGGGTGCCCTGGCTGTCCCCAAGGTGTCCCTGGGGGTGCCCTGCCTGTCCTCTCGGTGTCCCTGGTGGTGCCCTGGCTGTGCCCTCCGTGTCCCTGGGGGTGCCCTGGCTGTCCCCTAGGTGTCCCTGGGTGTTCCCGGGGAGTCCCTGGGGGGGCCCGGGGTGTCCCCTAGGTGTCCCTGGGGGTGCCCTGGCTGTCCCTAGGGTGCCCTGGCTGTTCCCTCGGTGTCCCTGGGGGTGGCCTGCCTGTCCCCTAGGTGTCCTTGGGGGTGCCCTGGCTGTCCCTAGGGTGCCCTGTCTGTGCCCTTGGTGTCCCTGGGGGGGCCCTGGGTGTCCCTGGGTGTGCCCTGGATGTCCCTGGGGGTGCACAGGGTGTCACTGGGGTTCCCTGACTGTCCCGTACCTGTCCCTAGGGTTCCCTAGAGGTCCCCTAGGTGTCCCTGGGGGAGCCTTGGGTGTCCCTGGGGGTGCCCTCGCTGTCCATGGGGTGCCCTTGCTGTCCCCTAGGCGGTCCTGGGGGTGCCCTGGGTGTCCCTGGAGTGCCCTGGCTGTCTCCTAGGTGTCCCTGGGGGTGCCCTGGGTGTCCCTGGAGTGCCCTTGCTGTCCCCTACATGTCCCTAGGGGTGCCCTGGCTGTCCCCTAGGTGTCCCTGGGGGTGTCCTGCCTTCCCCTAGGTGTCCCTGGGGGTGCCCTGGCTTTCCGCTCGGTGTCCCTGGGGGTGCCCTGCGTGTCCCTGGGGTGCCATGGCTGTCCCCAAGGTGTCCCTGTGGGTGCCCAGAGTGTCCCTGGGAGTGACCTGGCTGTCCCCTAGGGGTCTCTGGGGGTGCCCTGGCTGTCCTGTCAGTGTCCCTGGGGGTGCCCTGCCTGTCCCCTAGGTGTCCCTGGGGGTGCCCTGGGTGTCCCTGGGGTGCCCTGGCTGTCCCCTTGGTGTCTCTGGTGGTGCCTTGTGGGTCCCTGGGGTGCCCTGGGGGTGCTCTGGTGTCCCTGGGGGTGCCCTGCCTGTCACCTAGGTGTCGTTGGGGGTGCCCTGTGTGTCCCTGGGGTGCCCTGGCTGTCCCCTTGGTGTCCCTGGGGGTGCCCTGGCTGTCCCCTTGGTGTCCCTGGGGGTGCCCTGGGTATCTCTGGAGTGCCCTGGCTGTCCCCTTAATGTCCCTGGGGGTGCCCTGGCTGTCCCCTAGGTGTCCCTGGGGGTGCCCTAGGTGTCCCTGGGGTTGCCGTGGGTGTCCCTGGGGTGCCCTGGCTGTCTCCAAGGTGTCCCTGTGGGTGCCCAGAGTGTCCCTGCGAGTGCCCTGGCCGTTCCCTAGGGGTCTCTGGAGGTGCCCTGGCTGTCCCGTCAGTGTCCTTGGGGGTGCCCTGCCTGTCCCCTAGGTGTCCCTGGGGATGCCCTGCCTGTCCCCTAGGTGTCGTTGGGGGTGCCCTGGGTGTACCTGGGGGTGCCCTGCCTGTCCCCTAGATGTCCCTGGCTGTGCCCTGTGGGTCCCTCGGGCACCCTGCGGGTGCCCTGGTGTCCCTGGAGGTGCCCTGGCTGTCCCCTAGGTGTCCCTGGGGCTGACCTGGTGTCCCTCGGGGTGCCCTGGCTGTCCCCTAGGTGTCCCTGGGGGTGCCCTGGCTGTCCCCTAGCTGTCCCTGGGGGTGCCCTGGCTGTCCCCTTGGTGTCCCTGGGGGTGCCTTGCCTGTCCCCTAGGTGTCCCTGGGGGTGCCCTGCCTGTCCCCTAGGTTTCCCTGGGGGTGCCCTGCCTGTCCCCTAGGTGTCCATGGGGGTGCCCTGCGTGTCCCTGGGGTTCCCTGGCTGTCCCCCAGGTGTGCCTGGGGGGGCCCTGGGTGTCCCAGGGGGTGCCCAGGGTGTCCCTGGGGTTCCCTGGCTGTCCCGTAGGTGTCCCTGGGGGTGCCCTGGATGTCCCTGGAGGTGCACAGGGTGTCACTGGGGTTCCCTGGCTGTCCCGTACCTGTCTCTGGGGTTCTCTGGTGGTCCCCTAGGTGTCCCTAGGTGTGCCCTCGCTGTCCCTTGCGGTGCCCTGGCTGTCCCCTAGGTGTCCCTGGGGGTGCCCTG
The DNA here is from genome assembly GCF_029207755.1 of Chamaea fasciata. Classification (NCBI taxonomy): domain Eukaryota; kingdom Metazoa; phylum Chordata; class Aves; order Passeriformes; family Sylviidae; genus Chamaea; species Chamaea fasciata. Next base: position 86,906 of record NW_027094412.1, read on the forward strand.
GGTGTCCCTGGGGGTGCCCTGGCTGTCCCCTAGGTGTCCCTGGGGGTGCCCTTCCTGTCCCCTAGGTGTCCCAGGGGGTGCCCTGGGTGTCCCTGGGGTGCCCTGGCTGTCCCCTAGGTGTCCCTTCGGGTGCCCTGGCTGTCCCCTTGGTGTCCCTGGGGTGCCCTGGCTGTCCCCTTGGTGTCCCTGGGGGTGCCCTGTGGGTCCCTGGGGTGCCCTGGGGGTGCCCTGGTGTCCCTGGGGGTGCCCTGGCTGTCCCATAGGTGTCCCTGGGGTTGCCCTGGCTGTCCCTGGAGTGCCCTGGCTGTCCCCTAGGTGTCCCTGGGAAGGCCCTGGCTGTCCCCTAGGTGTCCCTGGGGGTGCCCTTCCTGTCCCCTAGGGTTCCCTGGGGGTGCCCTGGCTGTCCTCTAGGTGTCCCTGGGGGTGCCCTGCCTGTCCCTAGGGTGCCCTGGCTGTCCCCTACGTGTCCCTGGGGGTGCCCAGGGTGTTTCTGGGGTTGCCCTTTCTGTCCCGTAGGTGTCCCTGGGGTGACCTGGCTGTCCCCTAGGTGTCCCTGGGAGTACCCTGGCTGTCCCCTAGGGGTCTCTGGGTGTGCCCTGGGTGTCCCTGGGGGTGCCCTGGCTGTCCCCTAAATGTCCCTGGGGGTGCCCTCCCTGTCCCTCGGGGTGCCCTGGCTGTCCCCTAGGTGTCCCTGGGGGTGCCCTGGGTGTCCCTGTGGTTCCCTGGCTGTCCCCTAGGTGTCCCTGGGGGGGCCCTGGGTGTCCCTGGGGTGCCCTGACTGTCCCCTTGGTGTTCCTGGGGGTGCCCTGGGTGTCCCTGGGGGGGCCCTGGCTTTTCCCTAGGTGTCCCTGGGGGTACCCTGGCTGTGCCTGGGGTGCCCTCGCTATCCCTGGGGTGCCCTGGCTGTCCCCTTGGTGGCCCTGGGGTGCCCTGGCTGTCCCTAGGGTGCCCTGGCTGTCCCCTAGGTGTCCCCGGGGGTGCCCTGGCTGTCCCCTAGGTGTCCTTGGGGGTGCCCTGTCTTTCCCCAGGGTGCCCTGGCTGTGCCCTCGGTGTTCCTGGGGGTGCCCTGGTGTCCCTGTGGGTGCCCTGGCTGTCCCCTAGGTGTCCCTGGGGGTGCCCTGGCTGTCCCTGGAGTGCCGTGGCTGTCCCCTAGGTGTCCCTGGGGGGACCGTGGCTGTCCCCTAGGTGTCGCTGGGGGTACCCTTCCTGTCCCCTAGGTGTCCCTGGGGGTGCCCTGGCTGTCCCCTAGGTGTCCCTGGGGGTCCCCTGGGTGTCCCTGGGGTTGCCCTGGCTGTCCCCTAAATGTCCCTGGGGGTGCCTTGGCTGTACCCTAGGTGTCCCTGGGGGTGTCCTGGCTGTCCCCTAGGTGTCCCTGGGGGTGCCCTGGGTGTCCTGGGGGTGCCCTGGCTGTCCCCAAGGTGTCCGTGTTGGTGCCCAGAGTGTCCCTGGGAGTTCCCTGGCTGTCCCCTAGGGGTCTCTGGGGGTGCCCTGGCTGTCCCGTCAGTGTCCCTGGGGGTGCCCTGCCTGTCCCCTTGGTGTCCCTGGGGGTGTCCTGGGTGTCCCTGGAGTGCCCTGGCTGACCCCTAAATGTCCCTGGGGGTGCCCTGGCTGTCCCCTAGGTGTCCCTGGGGGTGTCCTGCCTTCCCCTAGGTGTCCCTGGGGGTGCCCTAGGTGTCCCTGGGGGTGCCCTGGGTGTCCCTGGGGTGCCCTGGCTGTCCCCAAGGTGTCCCTGTGGGTGCCCAGAGTGTCCCTGCGAGTGCCCTGGCTGTCCCCTAGGTGTCCCTGGGGGTGCATTAGGTGTCCCTGGGGGTGCCCTGCCTGTCCCCTTGGTGTCCCTGGGGGTGTCCTGCCTTAACCTAGGTGTCCCTGGAGGTGCCCTAGGTGTCCCTGGGGGTGCCCTGGCTGTCTCTGGAGTGCCCTGGCTGTCCCCTAGGTGTCCCTGGGGGGGCCCTGGCTGTCCCCTAGGTGTCCCTGGGGGTGCCCTGCCTGTCCCCTAGGTGTCCCTGGGGGTGCCCTGGCTGTCCTCTAGGTGTCCCTGGGGGTGCCCTGGGTGTCCCTGGGGACTCCCTGGCTGTTCCCTAGGTGTCCCTGGGGGTGCCCTGGCTGTCCCTAGGGTGCCCTGGCTGTGCCCTTGGTGTCCCTGGGGGTGCCCTGGCTGTCTCTGGAGTGCCCTGGCTGTCCCCTATGTGTCCCTGGGGGGGCCCTTCCTGTCCCCTAGGTGTCCCTGGGGGTGCCCTGGCTGTCCCTAGGGTGCCCTTGCTGTGCCCTCGGTGTCCCTGGGGGTTCCCCGGCTGTCCCCTAGGTGTCCCTGTGGGTGCCCTGGCTGTCCCCTCGGTGTCCCTGTGGGTGTCCAGAGTGTCCCTGGGGGTGCTCTGCCTGTCCTTTAGGTGTCGTTGGGGGTGCCCTGGGTGTCCCTGGGGATGCCCTGCCTGTCCCCTAGGTGTCCCTGGGGGTGCCCTGGGTGTCTCTGGGGTGCCCTGGCTGTCCCCTTGGTGTCTCTGGGGGTGCCCTGTGGGTCCCTGGGGTGCCCTCGGGGTGCCCTGGTGTCCCTGGGGGTGCCCTGGCTGTCCCCTAGGTGTCCCTGGCGTTGCACTGGCTGTCCCTGGAGTGCCCTGGCTGTCCCCTGGGTGTCCCTGGGGGGGCCCTGGCTGTCCCCTAGGGGTCTCTGGGGGTGCCCTGCCTGTCCCCTAGGTGTCCCTGGTGGTGCCCTGGCTGTGCCCTAGGTGTCCCTGGGGTGCCCTGGCTGTCCCCTAGGTGTCCCTGGGGGTGCCCTGGCTGTCCCTAGGGTGCCCTGGCTGTGCTCTTGGTGTCCCTGGGGGTGCCCTGGCTGTTTCTAGGGTGCCCTGGCTGTCCCATAGGTGTCCCTGGGGGCCCAGGGTGTCCCTGGGGTGCCCTGGCTGTCCCCTACGTGTCCCTGGGGGTGCCCAGGGTGTCCCTGGGGGTGCCCTTGCTGTCCCGTAGGTGTCTCTGGGGGTGCCCTGGGTGTCCCTGGGGTGCCCTGGCTGTCCCCTAGGTGTCCATAGGGGTGCCCTGGCTGTCCCTTTGGTGTCCCTGGGGGTGCCCTGTGGGTCCCTGGGGTGCCTTCGGGGTGCCCTGGTGTCCCTGGGGGTGCCCTGGCTGTCCCCTAGGTGTCCCTGGGGGTGCCCTGGCTGTTCCTGGAGTGCCCTGGCTGTCCCCTGGGTGTCCCTGGGGGGGCCATGCCTGTCCCCTAGGGGTCTCTGGGGGTGCCCTGCCTGTCCCCTAGGTGTCCCTGGTGGTGCCCTGGCTGTGCCCTAGGTGTCCCTGGGGTGCCCTGGCTGTCCCGTCAGTGTCCCTGGGGGTGCCCTGGCTGTCCCTAGGGTGCCCTGGCTGTGCTCTTGGTGTCCCTGGGGGTGCCCTGGCTGTCCCTAGGGTGCCCTGGCTGTCCCCTAGGCGTCCCTGGGGGCCCAGGGTGTCCCTGGAGTGCCCTAGCTGTCCCCTACGTGTCCCTGGGGGTGCCCAGGGTGTCCCTGGGGTGCCCTGGCTGTCCCCTAGGTGTCCATGGGGGTGCCCTGGCTGTCCCCTTGGTGTCCCTGGGGTGCCCTGGCTGTCCCTAGGGTGCCCTGGCTGTCCCCTAGGTGTCCCCGGGGGTGCCCTGGCTGTCCCCTAGGTGTACTTGGGGGTCTCCTGGCTGTCCCCAGGGTGCCCTGGCTGTGCCCTAGGTGTCCCTGGGGGTGCCCTGGCTCTCCCTGGAGTGCCGTGGCTGTCCCCTAGGTGTCCCTGGGGGGGCCCTGGCTGTCCCCTAGGTGTCGCTGGGGGTACCCTTCCTGTCCCCTAGGTGTCCCTGGGGGTGCTATGGCTGTCCCCTAGGTGTCCCTGGGGGTCCCCTGGGTGTCCCTGGGGGTGCCCTGGGTGTCCCTGGAGTGCCCTGGCTGTCCCCTAAATGTCCCTGGGGGTGCCTTGGCTGTCCCCTAGGGGGGTGCCTTGGCTGTCCCCTAGGTGTCCCTGGGGGTGTCCTGCCTTCCCCTAGGTGTCCCTGGGGGTGCCCTAGGTGTCCCTGGGGGTGCCCTGGGTGTCCCTGGGGTGCCCTGGCTGTCCCCAAGGTGTCCCTGTGGGTGCCCAGAGTGTCCCTGCGAGTGCCCTGGCTGTCCCCTAGGTGTCCCTGGGGGTGCATTAGGTGTCCCTGGGGGTGCCCTGCCTGTCCCCTTGGTGTCCCTGGGGGTGTCCTGGGTGTCCCTGGAGTGCCCTGGCTGACCCCTAAATGTCCCTGGGGGTGCCCTGGCTGTCCCCTAGGTGTCCCTGGGGGTGTCCTTCCTTAACCTAGGTGTCCCTGGGGGTGCCCTAGGTGTCCCTGGGGGTGCCCTGGCTGTCCCTGGAGTGCCCTGGCTGTCCCCTAGGTGTCCCTGGGGGGGCCCTGGCTGTCCCCTAGGTGTCCCTGGGGGTGCCCTGCCTGGCCCCTAGGTGTCCCTGGGGGTGCCCTGGCTGTCCTCTAGGTGTCCCTGGGGGTGCCCTAGGTGTCCCTGGGGACTCCCTGGCTGTTCCCTAGGTGTCCCTGGGGACTCCCTGGCTGTCCCCTATGTGTCCCTGGGGGGGCCCTGGCTGTCTCCTAGGTGTCCCTGGGGGGGCCCTGGCTGTCTCCTAGGTGTCCATTATGATGCCCTGGCTGTCCCTGGGGTTCCCTGGCTGTCCCCTAGGTGTCCCTGGGGGTGCCCAGGGTGTCCCTGGGGTTCCCTGGCTGTACCCTAGGTGTCCCTGGGGGTGCCCAGGGTGTCCCTGCGGTTCCCTTCCTGTCCCCTACGTGTCCTTGCTGGTGCCCTGGCTGTGCCCTAGGTGTCCCTGGGGTGCCCTGGCTGTCCCCTAGGTGTCCCTGGGGGTGCCCTGGCTGTCCCTAGGGTGCCCTGGCTGTGCTCTTGGTGTCCCTGGGGGTGCCCTGGCTGTCCCTAGGGTGCCCTGGCTGTCCCCTAGGTGTCCCTGGGGGCCCAGGGTGTCCCTGGGGTGCCCTGGCTGTCCCCTACGTGTCCCTGGGGGTGCCCAGGGTGTCCCTGGGGGTGCCCTTGCTGTCCCGTAGGTGTCTCTGGGGGTGCCCTGGGTGTCCCTGGGGTTCCCTGACTGTCCCCTAGGTGTCCATAGGGGTGCCCTGGCTGTCCCCTTGGTGTCCCTGGGGGTGCCCTGTGGGTCCCTGGGGTGCCTTCGGGGTGCCCTGGTGTCCCTGGGGGTGCCCTGGCTGTCCCCTTGGTGTCCCTGGGGGTGCCCTGTGGGTCCCTGGGGTGCCTTCGGGGTGCCCTGGTGTCCCTGGGGGTGCCCTGGCTGTCCCCTAGGTGTCCCTGGGGGCCCAGGGTGTCCCTGGGGTGCCCTGGCTGTCCCCTACGTGTCCCTGGGGGTGCCCAGGGTGTCCCTGGGGTGCCCTGGCTGTCCCCTAGGTGTCCATGGGGGTGCCCTGGCTGTCCCCTTGGTGTCCCTGGGGTGCCCTGGCTGTCCCTAGGGTGCCCTGGCTGTCCCCTAGGTGTCCCCGGGGGTGCCCTGGCTGTCCCCTAGGTGTCCCTGGGGGTGCCCTGGCTGTCCCTGGAGTGCCGTGGCTGTCCCCTAGGTGTCCCTGGGGGGACCCTGGCTGTCCCCTAGGTGTCGCTGGGGGTACCCTTCCTGTCCCCTAGGTGTCCCTGGGGGTGCCCTGGCTGTCCCCTAGGTGTCCCTGGGGGTCCCCTGGGTGTCCCTGGGGGTGCCCTGGCTGTCCCCTAAATGTCCCTGGGGGTGCCTTGGCTGTCCCCTAGGTGTCCCTGGGGGTGTCCTGGCTGTCCCCTAGGTGTCCCTGGGGGTGCCCTGGGTGTCCTGGGGGTGCCCTGGCTGTCCCCAAGGTGTCCGTGTTGGTGCCCAGAGTGTCCCTGGGAGTGCCCTGGCTGTCCCCTAGGGGACTCTGGGGGTGCCCTGGCTGTCCCGTCAGTGTCCCTGGGAGTGCCCTGCCTGTCCCCTTGGTGTCCCTGGGGGTGTCCTGGGTGTCCCTGGAGTGCCCTGGCTGACCCCTAAATGTCCCTGGGGGTGCCCTGGCTGTCCCCTAGGTGTCCCTGGGGGTGCCCTGGCTGTCGCCTTGGTGGCCCTGGGGGTGCCCTGGGTGTCCCTGGGGGTGCCCTGGAGGTCCCCTAGGTGTCTCTGGGGGTGCCCTGCCTGTCCCCTAGGTGTCCCTGGGGGTGCACTGCCTGTCCCCTAGGTGTCCTTGGGGTTCCCTGGGTGTCCCTGGGGGTGCCCTGCCTGTCCCCTAGGTGTCCCTGGGGTTGCCCTGGGTGTCCCTGGGGGTGCCCTGCCTGTCCCTTAGGTGTCCCTGGGGGTGCCCTGGGTGTCCCTGGGTTGCCCTGGCTGTCCCCTTGGTGTCCCTGGGGGGGGCCCTGGCTGTCCCCTAGGTGTCCCTGTGGGTGCCCTGCGTGTCCCTGGAATGCCCTGGCTGTCCCCTAGGTGTCCCTGGGGGTGCCCTGGCTGTCCCTGGGGTTCCCTGGCTGTCCCCTAGGTGTCCCTGGGGTTGCCTTCCCTGTCCCCTAGCTGTCCCTGGGGTGCCCTGGCTGTCCCCTCGGTATTCCTGGGGGTGCCCAGGGTGTCCCTGGGAGTGCCCTGGCTGTCCCCTAGGTGTCCCTGGGGGTGCCCTGGATGTCCCTGCAGGTGCAGAGGGTGTCACTGGGGTTCCCTGGCTGTCCCGTACCTGTCCCTATGGTTCCCTGGAGGTCCCCTAGGTGTCCCTGGTGGTGCCCTCGCTGTCCCTTGGGTGCCCTGGCTGTCCCCTAGGCGGCCCTGGGGGTGCCCTGGGTGTCCCTGGAGTGCCCTGGCTGTCCCTTACGTGTCCCTGGGGGTGCCCAGGGTGTCCCTGGGGTGCCCTGGCTGTCCCCTAGGTGTCCATGGGGGTGCCCTGGCTGTCCCCTTGGTGTCCCTGGGGTGCCCTGGCTGTCCCTAGGGTGCCCTGGCTGTCCCCTAGGTGTCCCCGGGGGTGCCCTGGCTGTCCCCTAGGTGTCCTTGGGGGTGCCCTGTCTTTCCCAGGGTGCCCTGGCTGTGCCCTCGGTGTTCCTGGGGGTGCCCTGGTGTCCCTGTGGGTGCCCTGGCTGTCCCCTAGGTGTCCCTGGGGGTGCCCTGGCTGTCCCTGGAGTGCCGTGGCTGTCCCCTAGGTGTCCCTGGGGGGACCCTGGCTGTCCCCTAGGTGTCGCTGGGGGTACCCTTCCTGTCCCCTAGGTGTCCCTGGGGGTGCCCTGGCTGTCCCCTAGGTGTCCCTGGGGGTCCCCTGGGTGTCCCTGGGGTTGCCCTGGCTGTCCCCTAAATGTCCCTGGGGGTGCCTTGGCTGTACCCTAGGTGTCCCTGGGGGTGTCCTGGCTGTCCCCTAGGTGTCCCTGGGGGTGCCCTGGGTGTCCTGGGGGTGCCCTGGCTGTCCCCAAGGTGTCCGTGTTGGTGCCCAGAGTGTCCCTGGGAGTGCCCTGGCTGTCCCCTAGGGGTCTCTGGGGGTGCCCTGGCTGTCCCGTCAGTGTCCCTGGGGGTGCCCTGGGTGTCCCTGGAGTGCCCTGGCTGACCCCTAAATGTCCCTGGGGGTGCCCTGGCTGTCCCCTAGGTGTCCCTGGGGGTGTCCTGCCTTCCCCTAGGTGTCCCTGGGGGTGCCCTAGGTGTCCCTGGGGGTGCCCTGGGTGTCCCTGGGGTGCCCGGCTGTCCCCAAGGTGTCCCTGTGGGTGCCCAGAGTGTCCCTGCGAGTGCCCTGGCTGTCCCCTAGGTGTCCCTGGGGGTGCATTAGGTGTCCCTGGGGGTGCCCTGCCTGTCCCCTTGGTGTCCCTGGGGGTGTCCTGGGTGTCCCTGGAGTGCCCTGGCTGACCCCTAAATGTCCCTGGGGGTGCCCTGGCTGTCCCCTAGGTGTCCCTGGGGGTGTCCTGCCTTAACCTAGGTGTCCCCTGGAGGTGCCCTACGTGTCCCTGGGGGTGCCCTGGCTGTCCCTAGGGTGCCCTGGCTGTGCCCTTGGTGTCCCTGGGGGTGCCCTGGCTGTCTCTGGAGTGCCCTGGCTGTCCCCTATGTGTCCCTGGGGGGGCCCTGGCTGTCTCCTAGGTGTCCCTGGGGGGGCCCTGGCTGTCTCCTAGGTGTCCATTATGATGCCCTGGCTGTCCCTGGGGTTCCCTGGCTGTCCCCTAGGTGTCCCTGGGGGTGCCCAGGGTGTCCCTGGGGTTCCCTGGCTGTCCCCTAGGTGTCCCTGGGGGTGCCCAGGGTGTCCCTGCGGTTCCCTTCCTGTCCCCTACGTGTCCCTGGGGGTGCCCTGGCTGTCCCTAGGGTGCCCTTGCTGTGCCCTCGGTGTCCCTGGGGGTTCCCCCGGCTGTCCCCTCGGTGTCCCTGTGGGTGTCCAGAGTGTCCCTGGGGGTGCTCTGCCTGTCCTTTAGGTGTCGTTGGGGGGTGCCCTGGGTGTCCCTGGGGATGCCCTGCCTGTCCCCTAGGTGTCCCTGGGGGTGCCCTGGGTGTCTCTGGGGTGCCCTGGCTGTCCCCTTGGTGTCTCTGGGGGTGCCCTGTGGGTCCCTGGGGTGCCCTCGGGGTGCCCTGGTGTCCCTGGGGGTGCCCTGGCTGTCCCCTAGGTGTCCCTGGCGTTGCACTGGCTGTCCCTGGAGTGCCCTGGCTGTCCCCTGGGTGTCCCTGGGGGGGGCCCTGGCTGTCCCCTAGGGGTCTCTGGGGGTGCCCTGCCTGTCCCCTAGGTGTCCCTGGTGGTGCCCTGGCTGTGCCCTAGGTGTCCCTGGGGTGCCCTGGCTGTCCCCTAGGTGTCCCTGGGGGTGCCCTGGCTGTCCCCAGGGTGCCCTGGCTGTGCTCTTGGTGTCCCTGGGGGTGCCCTGGCTGTTTCTAGGGTGCCCTGGCTGTCCCATAGGTGTCCCTGGGGGCCCAGGGTGTCCCTGGGGTGCCCTGGCTGTCCCCTACGTGTCCCTGGGGGTGCCCAGGGTGTCCCTGGGGGTGCCCTTGCTGTCCCGTAGGTGTCTCTGGGGGTGCCCTGGGTGTCCCTGGGGTGCCCTGGCTGTCCCCTAGGTGTCCATAGGGGTGCCCTGGCTGTCCCTTTGGTGTCCCTGGGGGGTGCCCTGTGGGTCCCTGGGGTGCCTTCGGGGTGCCCTGGTGTCCCTGGGGGTGCCCTGGCTGTCCCCTAGGTGTCCCTGGGGGTGCCCTGGCTGTTCCTGGAGTGCCCTGGCTGTCCCCTGGGTGTCCCTGGGGGGGCCATGCCTGTCCCCTAGGGGTCTCTGGGGGTGCCCTGCCTGTCCCCTAGGTGTCCCTGGTGGTGCCCTGGCTGTGCCCTAGGTGTCCCTGGGGTGCCCTGGCTGTCCCGTCAGTGTCCCTGGGGGTGCCCTGGCTGTCCCTAGGGTGCCCTGGCTGTGCTCTTGGTGTCCCTGGGGGTGCCCTGGCTGTCCCTAGGGTGCCCTGGCTGTCCCCTAGGCGTCCCTGGGGGCCCAGGGTGTCCCTGGAGTGCCCTAGCTGTCCCCTACGTTTCCCTGGGGGTGCCCAGGGTGTCCCTGGGGTGCCCTGGCTGTCCCCTAGGTGTCCATGGGGGTGCCCTGGCTGTCCCCTTGGTGTCCCTGGGGTGCCCTGGCTGTCCCTAGGGTGCCCTGGCTGTCCCCTAGGTGTCCCCGGGGGTGCCCTGGCTGTCCCCTAGGTGTCCTTGGGGGTCCCCTGGCTGTCCCCAGGGTGCCCTGGCTGTGCCCTAGGTGTCCCTGGGGGTGCCCTGGCTCTCCCTGGAGTGCCGTGGCTGTCCCCTAGGTGTCCCTGGGGGGGCCCTGGCTGTCCCCTAGGTGTCGCTGGGGGTACCCTTCCTGTCCCCTAGGTGTCCCTGGGGGTGCCCTGGCTGTCCCCTAGGTGTCCCTGGGGGTCCCCTGGGTGTCCCTGGGGGTGCCCTGGGTGTCCCTGGAGTGCCCTGGCTGTCCCCTAAATGTCCCTGGGGGTGCCTTGGCTGTCTCCTAGGTGTCCCTGGGGGTGTCCTGCCTTCCCCTAGGTGTCCCTGGGGGTGCCCTAGGTGTCCCTGGGGGTGCCCTGGGTGTCCCTGGGGTGCCCTGGCTGTCCCCAAGGTGTCCCTGTGGGTGCCCAGAGTGTCCCTGCGAGTGCCCTGGCTGTCCCCTAGGTGTCCCTGGGGGTGCATTAGGTGTCCCTGGGGGTGCCCTGCCTGTCCCCTTGGTGTCCCTGGGGGTGTCCTGGGTGTCCCTGGAGTGCCCTGGCTGACCCCTAAATGTCCCTGGGGGTGCCCTGGCTGTCCCCTAGGTGTCCCTGGGGGTGTCCTGCCTTAACCTAGGTGTCCCTGGGGGTGCCCTAGGTGTCCCTGGGGGTGCCCTGGCTGTCCCTGGAGTGCCCTGGCTGTCCCCTAGGTGTCCCTGGGGGGGCCCTGGCTGTCCCCTAGGTGTCCCTGGGGGTGCCCTGCCTGGCCCCTAGGTGTCCCTGGGGGTGCCCTGGCTGTCCTCTAGGTGTCCCTGGGGGTGCCCTAGGTGTCCCTGGGGACTCCCTGGCTGTTCCCTAGGTGTCCCTGGGGACTCCCTGGCTGTCCCCTATGTGTCCCTGGGGGGGCCCTGGCTGTCTCCTAGGTGTCCCTGGGGGGGCCCTGGCTGTCCCTAGGGTGCCCTGGCTGTGCTCTTGGTGTCCCTGGGGGTGCCCTGGCTGTCCCTAGAGTGCCCTGGCTGTCCCCTAGGTGTCCCTGGGGCCCAGGGTGTCCCTGGGGTGCCCTGGCTGTCCCCTACGTGTCCCTGGGGGTGCCCAGGGTGTCCCTGGGGGTGCCCTTGCTGTCCCGTAGGTGTCTCTGGGGGTGCCCTGGGTGTCCCTGGGGTTCCCTGGCTGTCCCCTAGGTGTCCATAGGGGTGCCCTGGCTGTCCCCTTGGTGTCCCTGGTGGTGCCCTGTGGGTCCCTGGGGTGCCTTCGGGGTGCCCTGGTGTCCCTGGGGGTGCCCTGGCTGTCCCCTTGGTGTCCCTGGGGGTGCCCTGTGGGTCCCTGGGGTGCCTTCGGGGTGCCCTGGTGTCCCTGGGGGTGCCCTGGCTGTCCCTAGAGTGCCCTGGCTGTGCTCTTGGTGTCCCTGGGGGTGCCCTGGCTGTCCCTAGGGTGCCCTGGCTGTCCCCTAGGTGTCCCTGGTGGCCCAGGGTGTCCCTGGAGTGCCCTGGCTGTCCCCTACGTGTCCCTGGGGGCGCCCAGGGTGTCCCTGGGGTGCCCTGGCTGTCCCCTAGGTGTCCATGGGGGTGCCCTGGCTGTCCCCTTGGTGTCCCTGGGGTGCCCTGGCTGTCCCTAGGGTGCCCTGGCTGTCCCCTAGGTGTCCCCGGGGGTGCCCTGGCTGTCCCCTAGGTGTCCCTGGGGGTGCCCTGGCTGTCCCTGGAGTGCCGTGGCTGTCCCCTAGGTGTCCCTGGGGGGACCCTGGCTGTCCCCTAGGTGTCGCTGGGGGTACCCTTCCTGTCCCCTAGGTGTCCCTGGGGGTGCCCTGGCTGTCCCCTAGGTGTCCCTGGGGGTCCCCTGGGTGTCCCTGGGGGTGCCCTGGCTGTCCCCTAAATGTCCCTGGGGGTGCCTTGGCTGTCCCCTAGGTGTCCCTGGGGGTGTCCTGGCTGTCCCCTAGGTGTCCCTGGGGGTGCCCTGGGTGTCCTGGGGGTGCCATGGCTGTCCCCAAGGTGTCCGTGTTGGTGCCCAGAGTGTCCCTGGGAGTGCCCTGGCTGTCCCCTAGGGGTCTCTGGGGGTGCCCTGGCTGTCCCGTCAGTGTCCCTGGGAGTGCCCTGCCTGTCCCCTTGGTGTCCCTGGGGGTGTCCTGGGTGTCCCTGGAGTGCCCTGGCTGACCCCTAAATGTCCCTGGGGGTGCCCTGGCTGTCCCCTAGGTGTCCCTGGGGGTGCCCTGGCTGTCGCCTTGGTGGCCCTGGGGGTGCCCTGGGTGTCCCTGGGGGTGCCCTGGAGGTCCCCTAGGTGTCCCTGGGGGTGCCCTGCTTGTCCCCTAGGTGTCCCTGGGGGTGCCCTGCCTGTCCCCTAGGTGTCCTTGGGGTTCCCTGGGTGTCCCTGGGGGTGCCCTGCCTGTCCCCTAGGTGTCCCTGGGGTTGCCCTGGGTGTCCCTGGGGGTGCCCTGCCTGTCCCTTAGGTGTCCCTGGGGGTGCCCTGGGTGTCCCTGGGTTGCCCTGGCTGTCCCCTTGGTGTCCCTGGGGGGGGCCCTGGCTGTCCCCTAGGTGTCCCTGGGGGTGCCCTGGCTGTCCCTAGGGTGCCCTGGCTGTCCCCTAGGTGTCCCTGGGGGTGCCCTGGGTGTCCCTGGGGTGCCCTGGCTGTCCCCTAGGTATCCCGGGGGTTGCCCTGGCTGTCCCTGGGGTGCCATGGCTGTCCCCTAGGTGTCCCTAGGGTGCCCTGGCTGTCCCCTAGGTGTCCCTGGGGGAGCCCAGGGTGTCCCTGGGGTTGCCCTTGCTGTCCCCTAGGTGTCCCTGGGGGTGCCCTGGCTGTCCCCTTGGTGTCCCTGGGGTGCCCTGGCTGTCCCCTAGGTGTCCCTGGGGGTGCCCTGGCTGTCCTTGGGGTGCTCTGCCTGTCCCCTGGGTGTCCCTGGGGTTCCCTAGGTGTCCCCTAGGTGTCCCTTGGGGTGCCCTGGGTGTCCCTGGGGGTGCCCAGGGTGTCCCTGGGGTTCCCTGGCTGTCCCCTAGGTGGCCCTGGGGGAGCCCTGGCTGTCCCTGGGGTGCCCTGGCTGTCCCCTAGGCGGCCCTGGGGGTGCCCTGGGTGTCCCTGGGGTGCCCTGGCTGTCCCCTAGGTTTCCCTGGGGCTGCCCAGGCAGTCCTTAGGGTGCCCTACATGTCCCCCTAGGTGTCCCTGGGGGTGCCCTGCCTGTCCCCTAGGTGTCCCAGGGGGTGCCCTGCCTGTGCCTAGGTGTCCATGGGGGTGCCATGAGTATCCCTGGAGTGCCCTGGCTGTCCCCTAAATGTCCCTGGGGGTGCCGTGGGTGTCCCCTAGGTGTCCCTGGGGGTGTCCTGCCTTCCCCTCGGTGTCCCCTGGGGGTGCCCTGGTTGTCCCTGGGGTGCCCTGGCTTTCCCCTAGGTGTCCCTGGGGGTGTCCTGCCTGTCTCCTAGATGTCCCTGGGGGTGCCCTGGCTGTCCCCTAGGTGTCCCTGGGGGTGTCCTGCCTTCCCCTAGGTGTCCCTTGGGGTGCCCTAGGTGTCCCAGGGGGTGCCCTGCCTGTCCCCTAGGTGTCCCTGGGGGTGTCCTGCCTGTCTCCTAGATGTCCCTGGGGGTGCCGTGGCTGTCCCCTAGGTGTCCCTGGGGGTGTCCTGCCTTCCCCTCGGTGTCCCTGGGGGGTGCCCTGGCTGCCTTTAGGGTGCTATGGCTGTCCCCTTGGTGTCCCTGGGGGTTCCCTGGGTGTCCCTAGGGTGCCCTGCCTGTCCCCTAGGTGTCCCTGGGGGTGCCCTGGTTGTCCCTGGGGAGCCCTGGCTGTCCCCTAGGTGTCCCTGTGGGTGGCCAGAGTGTCCCTGGGAGTGCCCTGCCTGTCCCCTTGGGGTCTCTGGGGGTGCCCTGGCTGTCCCGTCAGTGTCCCTGGGGGTGCCCTGCCTATTCCCTTGGTGTCCCTGGGGGTGTCCTGGGTGTCCCTTGAGTGCCCTGGCTGACCCCTAAATGTCCCTGGGCGTGCCCTGGCTGTCCCCTAGGTGTCCCTGGGGGTGTCCTGCCTTCCCCTAGGTGTCCCTGGGGGTGCCCTGGGTGTCCCTGGGGTGCCCTGGCTGTCCCCAAGGTGTCCCTGTGGGTGCCCAGAGTGTCCCTGCGAGTGCCCTGGCTGTCCCCTAGGGGTCTCTGGGGTTGCCCTGGCTGTCCCGTCAGTGTCCCTGGGGGTGCCCTGCCTGTCCCTGGGGTGCTCTGGCTGTCCCCTTGATGTCCCTGGGGGTGCCTTGGCTGTCCCCTTGGTGTCCCTGGGGGTGCCCTGGCTGTCCCTAGGGTGCCCTGGCTGTCACCTAGTTGTCCCTGGGGGTGCGCTGGTGTCCCTCGGGGTGCCCTGGCTGTCCCCTAGGTGTCCCTGGGGGTGCCCTGGCTGTCCCTGGAGTGCCCTGGCTGTCCCCTAGGTGTCCCTAGGGTGCCCTGGCTGTCCCCTAGGTGTCCCTGAGGGTGCCCTGGCTTTCCCTAGGGTGCCCTGGCTGTCCCCTAGGTGTCGCTGGGGGTGCCCTAGGTGTCCCTGGGGGTGCCCTGGCTGTCCCTGGGGGTGCCCTGCCTGTCCCCTAGGTGTCCCTGGGGTGGCCCTGGCTGTCCCTAGGGTGCCCTGGCTGTGCCCGTGGTGTCCCTGGGGGTGCCCTGGCTGTCTCTGGAGTGCCCTGGCTGTCCCCTAGGTGTCCCTGGGGGGGCCCTGGCTGTCTCCTAGGTGTCCCTTATGATGCCCTGGCTGTCCCTGGGGTTCCCTGGCTGTCCCCTAGGTGTCCCTGGGGGTGCCCAGGGTGTCCCTGGGGTTCCCTGGCTGTCCCCTAGGTGTCCCTGGGGGTGCCCAGGGTGTTCCTGCGGTTCCCTTCCTGTCCCCTACGTGTCCCTGGGGTTGCCCTGGCTGTCCCTAGGGTGCCCTTGCTGTGCCCTTGGTGTCCCTGTGGGTGCCCTGGCTGTCCCCTCGGTGTCCCTGTGGGTGTCCAGAGTGTCCCTGGGGGTGCCCTGCCTGTCCTTTAGGTGTCGTTGGAGGTGCCCTGGGTGTCCCTGGGGTGCCCTGGCTGTCCCCTTGGTGTCCCTGGGGGTGCCCTGTGGGTCCCTGGGGTGCCCTCGGGGTGCCCTGGCTGTCCTTGGAGTGCCCTGGCTGTCCCCTGGGTGTCCCTGGTGGTGCCCTGGCTGTGCCCTAGGTGTCCCTGGGGTGCCCTGGCTGTCCCCTTGGTGTCCCTGGGGGTGCCCTGGCTGTCCCTAGGGTGCCCTGGCTGTGCTCTTGGTGTCCCTGGGGGTGCCCTGGCTGTCCCTAGGGTGCCCTGGCTGTCCCCTAGGTGTCCCTGGGGGCCCAGGGTGTCCTTGGGGTGCCCTGGCTGTCCCCTACGTGTCCCTGGGGGTGCCCAGGGTGTCCCTGGGGGTGCCCTGGCTGTCCCCTAGGTGTCCCTGGGGTGCCCTTGCTGTCCCCTAGGTATCCCTGGGGTTGCCCTGGCTGTCCCTGGGGTGCCATGGCTGTCCCCTAGGTGTCCCTAGGATGCCCTGGCTGTCCCCTAGGTGTCCCTGGGGGAGCCCAGGGTGTCCCTGGGGTTGCCCTTGCTGTCCCCTAGGTGTCCCTGGGGGTGCCCTGGCTGTCCCCTTGGTGTCCCTGGGGTGCCCTGGCTGTCCCCTAGGTGTCCCTGGGGGTGCCCTGGCTGTCCTTGGGGTGCTCTGCCTGTCCCCTGGGTGTCCCTGGGGTTCCCTGGCTGTCCCCTAGGTGTCCCTTGGGGTGCCCTGGGTGTCCCTGGGGGTGCCCAGGGTGTCCCTGGGGTTCCCTGGCTGTCCCCGAGGTGGCCCTGGGGGAGCCCTGGCTGTCCCTGGGGTGCCCTGGCTGTCCCCTAGGCGGCCCTGGGGGTGCCCTGGGTGTCCCTGGGGTGCCGTGGCTGTCCCCTAGGTTTCCCTGGGGCTGCCCAGGCAGTCCTTAGGGTGCCCTACATGTCCCCTAGGTGTCCCTGGGGGTGCCCTGCCTGTCCCCTAGGTGTCCCAGGGGGTGCCCTGCCTGTGCCTAGGTGTCCATGGGGGTGCCATGAGTATCCCTGGAGTGCCCTGGCTGTCCCCTAAATGTCCCTGGGGTTGCCGTGGGTGTCCCCTAGGTGTCCCTGGGGGTGTCCTGCCTTCCCCTCGGTGTCCCTGGGGGTGCCCTGGTTGTCCCTGGGGTGCCCTGGCTGTCCCCTAGGTGTCCCTGGGGGTGTCCTGCCTGTCTCCTAGATGTCCCTGGGGGTGCCCTGGCTGTCCCCTAGGTGTCCCTGGGGGTGTCCTGCCTTCCCCTAGGTGTCCCTTGGGGTGCCCTAGGTGTCCCTGGGGGTGCCCTGGCTGTCGCCTTGGTGGCCCTGGGGGTGCCCTGGGGTTCCCTGGGGGTGCCCTGGAGGTCCCCTAGGTGTCCCTGGGGGTGCCCTGCCTGTCCCCTAGGTGTCCCTGGGGGTGCCCTGCCTGTCCCCTAGGTGTCCTTGGGGTTCCCTGGGTGTCCCTGGGGGTGCCCTGCCTGTCCCCTAGGTGTCCCTGGGGTTGCCCTGGGTGTCCCTGGGGGTGCCCTGCCTGTCCCTTAGGTGTCCCTGGGGGTGCCCTGGGTGTCCCTGGGTTGCCCTGGCTGTCCCCTTGGTGTCCCTGGGGGGGGCCCTGGCTGTCCCCTAGGTGTCCCTGGGGGTGCCCTGGCTGTCCCTAGGGTGCCCTGGCTGTCCCCTAGGTGTCCCTGGGGGTGCCCTGGGTGTCCCTGGGGTGCCCTGGCTGTCCCCTAGGTATCCCGGGGGTTGCCCTGGCTGTCCCTGGGGTGCCATGGCTGTCCCCTAGGTGTCCCTAGGGTGCCCTGGCTGTCCCCTAGGTGTCCCTGGGGGAGCCCAGGGTGTCCCTGGGGTTGCCCTTGCTGTCCCCTAGGTTTCCCTGGGGGTGCCCTGGCTGTCCCCTTGGTGTCCCTGGGGTGCCCTGGCTGTCCCCTAGGTGTCCCTGGGGGTGCCCTGGCTGTCCTTGGGGTGCTCTGCCTGTCCCCTGGGTGTCCCTGGGGTTCCCTAGGTGTCCCCTAGGTGTCCCTTGGAATGCCCTGGGTGTCCCTGGGGGTGCCCAGGGTGTCCCTGGGGTTCCCTGGCTGTCCCCTAGGTGGCCCT